>NC_022010.1:76841879-76847559 GCF_000317375.1 Microtus ochrogaster
AACCCTAAAATGGATCCCTTAATATAGATATCTTCTTCCCTGCTCCTCTATTCGCCCTTCCTCCATCTCCACCCTCCCACTCCCCCAAGCTCTCCCCAGTCTTTCCTTTCTTCCTTCCCTCTACCCCTCTCCCCTTCCCCTCTCCCCCCCCCACCCTCATATATGTTCTCAGTGGATGGTTAACCAAGAGAGGCATTGCATTTTTTTAATTTGATTTAATACAATGGAGAGTGCATAAATGTAGTATCCCACCCCATCTGTTCTCTCTGCTAAGTTTGAATAGGTTATTTTTGTATTTTTTTTTTTTTGCAAATTTTAGTACTGTCTCTGCCATGTTACAAAAATAATGACAGTAACAGGCTGAAAAAAATAAATTTGTTGATACAAGGATTGGAAAATGTGATGTAATAGACCTTGCAGTGTCCCTGTTTAAGAGGAATTCCATCTGCATGTAAAATTTGTTTTTGTAACACTTCATTAGAAATAAAACACATTAAATTTTCTTGCTTTGCTTTGTTTTATTTCTTAAAATCTTAAAGTTACAAATAATGCTTATCTCGAAAATCACTTTATAGCTGGGATTAAGGAGTAAAATATGGCAAAGTTTGGATTATTGAGGGGAACTGTTTTAAAATTAAGTAGCAATAATACATGGCATTTTTAGTAGTGTATCTTTTGTTTATTTTGAAATTATAATTTAATTACAACATTTCCTCCCTCTAAATTTTCCCGCACAATCCTCCCTGTTCTCTTTCAAATTCATGGCCTCCTTTTCCATTAAGTGTTATTGCATACACATATGTATATTGTATATACATAAATATTTTCATATATGTATACACATACATGTATATGTATATATATGTGTATATATGTATATAAAAATATATATATCCCCAAATATAACATGTTTGGTCCATAAAACTTACTGGCATGTATATTTTGTTGTCTTCTTCCCTGAGAAGGGCCACCTCTCATTTTCCCAGTGTTACTTATTTTCCTGTAGTTTTGTGTAGGGTTGTGTCCTCATGGGATTTTGCTAGTCCAGTTTAACATGTTTATTGGTATCATCATTTTCAGCTCCTGTTTAGGCAGTCATGCTGGTGAGACTTTAGGGGTGTAGCTTCTGAGATTCCTAGGAGATTCAGTCTCACAGAAACTCCCTGACTCTGAGAAATGGCTTTTGGATATTACCGTTACATGGGAGTGATTGCAAAGAATAGTATAAACTTCTGAGGACAATCCTCTTCATCCTTTCCTTAGGCTTTCTAAAGAATGAAAGTTCTTACTATTATCACGAGTATGTTGTCAGCAGAGGCTTTTACGGCAAAGTAGGGATCTTGAAATATTATAATGCTCTCTCTGGAGAAATGGAGCAGTGATTTGATATATGCCTATAGAATTAAAGTGCCCAGTTTTGTTGCAAAGTCCATATAACCTTGCTAGTTACTTGAACTTCCTTCATCACAGATGCCCTGTCAATAAAATGAGGACAATAGTAATTTCTACTTCATAGTGTAATTTTAGAAATTAATAGAATTAATAATGTTCTGCATTACTTAGAAGAGTGCTTGGTTAGTAGTGAACTTCTAATACTAGTTTAACTATTATTCTTCTGACGAACTCATGACTTCTTTTTACTGAGTTTATATGAGCATAAGATTTGAAAATTTTATTTCAATATTCAGCATTAAGTAATTGTGGCCCATATTAGATAAACACATATAATCAGTTCTGTATATTTAATTTATATTTTAGATTAGAAATGTATAAAACTTAGGATTTTTGGTACAAAATTTATGCACTAATACCAAATATCAAAATCTCTTCTTTATCATGTTCCTGTTTATTCTCTTATTGTGTGCAATTTTGCAACCAACCATAATTTCAGATAACTATTGGAAAATAAATTATCTTCTATATGATAAAAGCCAGAAGAATACATTAATATATCTGAAATATGTACTTGGAATGCAGCAGCACCAGCTGGCTGTGACCTTTTTATTGAGAAAGTGACCCAGAAAACGATCACGGAAATTTCATCATTTATTTCCTCCCACTTCACAACCAAAGTCGCAGATGCCTTTAAATCCCACAGAATGAAGTTGGCTTTAGGTTGTATATAAAACACAAATTGGGGAAGGTGGTGTTTTCCTTCTGCTGCTCATATTTCTCTCACAGCTTCTAATAGCAACACACACATACATGTGTGCACACATACACATACACACTTGTATTTCTTTAAAACAGATAATTATTTATCATTATAATCCTATGGAATTTGTTTGATAAGGCTTTATCAAATGCAAAGGAACACCTGGCTGATTCACTGATAGAACATATTAGCTTCTGGGCATGAACATGCCATTGTCCTGCCATGCCATGTTCTTTGCACACAATCCAATGCTCTAGAGATTACATTGTAATTAATTACATTAATTCTGTATTAATCTGGAAATTTTAATGCTTGACTGATTTTTTTTTTCCTGTTTGAATGGCTATACAGTGTTTTGGAGCTACTCATTGAATGAATTGTTGAGTGAATGCAAAATAATAAATATTAAATAAATTCTCTTTAATAAAGTATGAAAGGCAATCCTGACCCTGAATGTTGCTCAGCAGTTAGGAGCACTTGGTACTTTTTAGATTTCAGCACTGATATCAGGTGGCTCATGACCACCTATATATCCACCTCCGTGTATCTGACACTCTTCTGGCATGGCTGGAGACCTGTATGCATATGAAGTACACAAGGTCAGATTGCTTTTGATATCATATATATTCCAATGGGACATATACTCTATGTTTCCATCTAAATGCATAAGTATAAATTGATTTGTGCAGCTGATATTATAAAGCATCTGCCATGTCAAATTGCATAATCTGCAGTTCTGACCTTTATAATCATAATATGGGAAAAAAGAAGTAAGAAGATGGTTGAACTATAAGGCAGACATCTTAGAGATCTTATACCTAATAACTTATAAATATACCCTTTGGCTATATTTTTTGGATGGGCGGGGTGGTTGTGTTAATTAATTTAATACTGTTAGTTATCACATACATACACACACAAATCAAGCCATCATGTTTTGAAGCATGAAAATATTCACTCTTTATGTCAGTTAAATATCCCAAATATGTGTATATTGTGCAGAATATGGTAGTTTATCCCACGCAGGAAGCTGAGGCAGGATTATGGTGAGTTATCTGCCTGTCTGGGCTGAATCTTAGCTACTGGATAAGACACTGTCTCCATTCCTACCATAGAAATGTGGGTGTGGATGTGTGTTTGTGTGTTTACACATTGTGTATACTTAAGTGTGTATCTATGTATATATGTTTACACATGTACCATCTCTGTGTGTGGATTCACACACCACACACACACACACACACACACACACACACTGACATATACAAATGTGTTAGAGGTATACAGGTCTTTTACACATTTCTCCAAAGTGGGCACATGGCACTTCACTGTAAATAAGTGTCTAAGACTCCATTTTGACAGGCCTTGTGTCAGAAGTTTTTAATTTTGGGACTTTGCTTCTAGGAAACTGAAAGTGGACTTCATGGCATAGACACCAAGAAACCCATTTCTTGGGTGTCATCAAAGTTTGCATCCATACACATTCTACTTCATTAAGCACAAAGGCCAGCCATGGACATATGTCACTAAGTGTCCCCTTTCTTTAGAGAGTGGGGTGATGAGAAGATAAGGGTCTGCTCACCAGATGGAGCCTGTCAGATTAGCAACTGGAGCCAAGCAAACATCACTATCATTTTGGTGTTCGGGAGCACAAAGAACGCTCTTTCTACAATGCATGTACATATTTAACAGAGAGAACAATGCAGCTCAGCAGAAGGTTGGCTGGTGGTAGCACCTCCAGCCCAGTGGCCCTTGCCTGAAAGCACATTTCTGATTTTCTCACAATAAGGAACATTAGCAACTGTGACTTGGGAAAGGCAGAGCCAAACAAGTATCTTGGGGTCCTGTCAGCCCCATAGAAGTGAGAACAGTTAGACACAGCATTGAGAGTTCTGCTCCAGAAAGAGATACATATCATGTATATGTGTATGTGTGCACATGGGTGTGTACACACACACACACACACACACACACAAGCCCACCCACATATATGCTTTACCACGCAGGCTTTACAGGCTGCCATATCACACTACTTACAAATATCAAACATGATTTAAAATGCTATTATACTGTGGAGTGGAAAGGAGGATGATTTTCCATCCTGAAAATTTCTATTTCATCTTCTTGCACATACTGGAATTCACCAAGTCCAATATGGCTAAATAACCTGCTTTTATCTTTAATAAGTGTTTTACGGGCCTTAAATTGGAAGAACCAATTTCACTTCATTTGTACCAGAAAATCTGATGCTTTTTATTGAATAGCAGTGTGGTAAACACAGTGCATGTGTCTGCGTCTGGTGTTCTGTGGATTGTTTTGTGCGAGAAAAAATTGGTTTATAATATGTTGTGCACAAAGAGGATGTGTAGATAAATTGTGGTTTGGCCTAAATACATTTGTAAGGTGACAGGATTCCACACACCGGTGATCACATGAAGTTCTATATGTTACATTATTCATTTTTCTTAGAGTTGGTTGTAACCGTTGTTTAAGGGTTTACCTTCCCAGCTCTGTGAGCACTTCAAGATGGTTATTAGTAGTCTATATTCAGCAATGAGTTCACTTAAGCACACTAACACTTTTAAAGATGATCCATGAGAATAGATGACATTTCTTTGGTTTATTTCATTTGAGGGTAATTTTGAGCCACCTTTCCAGTATTTGTAAAACATAAATAATCTTCAAACTTTCTGTGAAAATGGATTTTTTTGAAAACCACATTGCTAATATGGATTTTTCTAGTCTAACTACATACTCTAGCTACATTCATTTAAAAAGAGACAGAGGAAGGGATTTCTATTTTAGCAGCATTCTTCAGTTGGGTTTCTAGTAGATCACCATCTTTTTAATTTTTGTAGTTTGAGAATATAACGCTGTAGGTTGCCCACACACCAGGTCCCAGAATATGCAATGTGCAGCTACCATTCAGCAGTTTAAGCTGAAACCATCCATTGATGTTCTCAGGTAGGAACAAAAGAGTGAAAGCCATGGGCTTGAGATATTGTCTCTTTCTCCCATTATTTTCCAGTCAGAAACATTAAATTAAAATCTGAGATTCTGCCCATGTTAGAATGTGTAACATCAAACTTAAAACTCTTCGAAGATATCTCTTCTCACCTTAAAGAATGCCATTGCTTCAAGGTTAGTCCTGTATCTTTTGCCAAAAGTTCAAGAAGTGAAAAAAAAAAAAAGAGGAGAAAAGGAACAATAACTATATAAAAAAATTCTACGTTGAGTTTTTAGGATCATTGTAGTTCTTTCATATTAAAACCACCTCAAAAATGAAAACTTTGCAGTATTTGTCACCGGAATATGGCATTAGCTTGGTGACATTTGAATAAGATTACCTGAACATCTGTTCAAGGATCAGTGAGTGGGAATGTGAACTTTTGCTCTTGATTTTACATGGACATTTTACCTTCAGTAATGTTTTTATTCTTACTGAAGAAAAATTAAATTCACAGGATGTGAAAGTCGTTTTTCTTTGATAAGAAAATAATCATGGGCCGGGCGGTGGTGGCACAC
>NC_022010.1:76847884-76889661 GCF_000317375.1 Microtus ochrogaster
CACACACACACACACACACACATATACTTAAAGATGTAAGGTATGATCATTAATATGGTAACAGTACAATCAGCCACAAGTTTGCCAATAGATCACCAAAGAGTTTTCTGAAATCTGGATTGAATTTGATACTAACTCGTTCTCAGTGGTATAGATATATAATCAACCTAACATAAAATGTATTTATACCCGTCTGTTTGTGTATGACAGGACAAATTACTTTCCAGCTAATATATTGCAATATGTGTATATAAAAACACATATGCATCCATTGGTATCTCACAGCATAGTGTAGATTCCCTAGGTGTACATCATTCTAGATCCTTTCTAATGAAGATCACCTCACTGTTTGGAAAGCTAGCAAATAAAATGACATGTTGATGATTAGGCTTAAAGGTATTATGTATACAATTGTACAGCATGTATAAACCACATTATCTCTGGAATTGCCAGTACAGAAAGGCTGCTTTCATCCCAGTTTTTTTTTTTTGAAAAATCTTCAATAGTACATTCAAGTCACTCCGGTGACTTGAATTACATACGTGTGTGTATACATATATATGTATATGTGTATATGTGTGTGTGTGCATGATTTTTCATTTTAAAACTGTTTTACAAATATGTGACCACCAATGTACATAATACATGTACATCTCAAACACATGTTCTTCTCATATTTATGATCACTAAACTTCATGGGATGAAGAAGATCCCTCCAGCTTCCTGAATCCAGTCCATGATTGAGAGGGTGCAATTATGCCAGGGGATGACTTCCTTTGCTCCTAGAAAAGTTAGTCATGTTATTGGAACAGTGTAGCCCATCTCTGTTAGTAAGTATTTTTTAATATTGTGAAAATATGAAGTAGACATTAAATTGGCTAGTCCTTGAGGACCTGGTGGAGAGAAAGAGAAATATCTACATACTTGTTAGAGTTACTAAAGTATATGAAAGAGGATTTAAATAAAGCCATTCTTTAATCTCCTTAGTAACTTCATTATAGAATTCTATCAATACATGTGTACAGCTTCCTAAGCATCATTTGTAAAATATAGTATCCTTTTGGTAAGTAACTTACATGCATTTACACACATCTTTAGGTAATTTATTAGGTCAATTTCCAATTAGTAAATATGTAGAAAGTTGCCTAAACATTTTTAGTTGACAAAATGTCTATGTAGCATTTAGAACAAAGAAAGGTCTAGTTTTAATCTTTGTTACTCTCTGGAGGCTTTGTTTTTCAAAACATTTCAGGCTATCAATTGTGTCATAAATGTTGAAGATAGAGATAGAAAAGATTAACTACAGTAATATTTGTATGAGTGTGTTTGTGTGTGCATGTGTGTGTGTGTGATTTGTAAATGTATGGAGCTTTTAGAAATGCATAAAGATCATTACTCTTTGTCCATTTAGAAAAGTTGTTAAGACTATGAACTTCTAAAATTGTGACAATTACAATGCCTAGGTTTTCAAATTAATTCATCATTTCACTTCTTCCTGCCGAAAACTTGTGTGTAATTTTGGAATTATATATTCATCAGATCTAGTGATGTTTAAATATTGACCTTATGGCTATTTATTCAGGATATCGCATCTACAATTTCCCTGTTCTCTAGGCTTTGGGTTTGATATATTTTTCCACCGTAACTCATGAGGCTAAATAAACAGTAGGTCCTAATTCTTTCTTTTCTACTGTGAGTGTGGATATCCACAGCATAATTCTACAGCTTGCCGAAAGTTGTTTTAGTTTGTTTTTGTTTGTTGAGTTTTCATGTTGTCCTAAGTAACACCAATTTGTTGCTAGAAGTGGTAACGGATGGCTTTCAGAATGAAAAGCCAAAATTTAATTGTCTTCCATATGATTTTCATATATGCCTTAATGAAGGCTTAGGGGTATTAAGCCACACATTTACATATTCATTATTCACATGAATGCAATTTCTGTACTTATTTATCCATCCTCAAAACAAATTTATGGAATCCAGAGGAAAGGCAAAATGTGGTGCTGATTAGAAGAACATGTGGGAGGAAAGTTTCTTTTTTTAGTTGTTTTTATCCCCCTAGATATTTGTGTTTTAATCCACAGCTCAAAAAAGAACTTCTACAGATTGCAGTATATCTTCATGTTTATTGCAAGACTGTTTCTTTCATATGCACTCAGAAGAAGCCACTGGACAGTGAAGAAAGGTTAGAGCCACTGAGACCAACAAGAACAAACATTATTCTAAATGAGATTATTGGAGCGCCATCTGGCTAAACACTTTGCCCTCAACTGAATCTCTAAGCCAATGCTTTAGCCTTCCTTTTGCACGGACAGAAGACCACTACACTCTCCCTAAATAGAAAATACCAGTTTTCTCATCTCTAGAGACTCAGGCTTTAATTCAGGAGCCATCAACCAACTCTGTGAGAGATGAGGACCTTTGTGTCCATAATTCTGTAATTTCTACAGGAAAATGGCTGTTTTCTGAAACTTGAAGGAAGTTAGTGACAAAAGCGATTTCCTTCATTCTTTAATAAAAATGTTCTGCTGACTGTTTTGAATATATGAAAATGAAGGAAAAGTTATATTTTAACACTGGATCTTAAGAGTTCCTCTTTGTTTTCTCAGTGTTAGTAAATACTGTTCTAAGTACTGGTAAATACTAGTGCAAGGATTAGCAAGAACTAGTCTAAACATTAGCCATCTAGCTATTCTTTATTTAGGGAAGATGGTTTCTCCTGAGAGTCAAGTAACTGAGAGAAGAAAGTGTTTATTTTAAATTGTTTCAATATATCACAGAAAAGAAAACAAATATAAGATCTAAAATACTCCAATGACAGCACTTGGTGGTAACATGAAAAACAAAAAATTATTTATGAGATTGTTTTTAGGAGAAATTAACCTATTTTGTTTATTGTGAGTTGAAGCAGTACAATAACAAAAAATGACTCATTCTATTTTGAATATGGAATGTCTAGACTGGAGAATATAGAAAAAAGAGATTTCTCATGGGTCTAACATACTTACCAATTCTAATCTGGTTCTATAGAAAAGTAAAATTAAATTGTAAATTAAGTAAAATTCATTAAAATATTAATTTCCAAAGAAATCAATAGCATCTATCTGAACAATTATGTATTTCTTCCTAATCGATATGTCTTAAATTTTAGTGCTATATAAATGTACATATTATCTTGTTTCATGAAAGAGGCAAGCTCTGTGTTTCAGAAAGTTAAGCAATTACTTTGGATAAAAAATAATTTATGAGTAATACTTGCCAATTCAATATCCCATTTAAATAAGAGATTCTCTATAGTTAGACATGGTGAGCATCCAGTGAAGGCAGGAAAATAGAAAGTCCCACCCATAATGGATTAGGCAGGATAGAGCCTTTCTCAGGAGTGATGAGGCTAATATAATAGAAGCACTCATGCGTTATCAGATGTCTTCTGATGAGTGAATTGAAATGTCATAGTAGAAGTCATTCACTATACATTTTATTATGAAATTTGGGGGGATAGGCTTAAATTCATTTTCTGACTCATCTAATTTATTTAAGCAAAACAAAATTTAAGATGCATTAAAAAATCAATTGAGATTATGAAAATTTACCCCAATATGTATACTCATTTGTAATGTTCTTTCCTTCTTCATTGGCTTACTGATCTATGATTAGTACAATTATTCTTTGTAAGTTTGTCTTTGGGGTACGGCAAAGATAACACAAATATGGTATGTCTGGGTCTTCCAAGAGCTACTGTTCAGACAACAGAATTATTGTGGTGGTGTTCCTAGTAAGTATTAACTCTGATCATTAATTTGAAATGATTAGTTAATTAAAGCAAAGAAAACCAGCCCACAAATCACAAAACCAGAGATCCTAGACAACAATGTGAACCCTAAGAGAGACAGACATAGATTTAATCTACATGGGAAGTAGAAAAAGACAAGACCTTCTGAGTAGATTGGGAGCATTGGGACCTTGGGAGAGAGAATTTAACTTTGATGCAGCTGAATTTTATAAGAATCAAAGAGAAATATATGTGGCTAAATGAAATGGAATTCTATTGTTTGCTTTTGACTCATCTATGCTATCAGCTGAGAGCATAATGAATAGGTGTGTTGGTTTACAACTGTAATCCTAGTACTTGGGAGATTGAAAATAGGGGATTATTGTCAGTTCTAGGTAAATCAGAAATGTACAATGCATTGAGAGCTACATAGCTAGATCCATCTCCTCACCATTCTCCTGGTGGAAAAAGAGTGATTTGGGGGGGGGGGGTAAGATTATAATTACTACAATTTGAAGGCATTTGATAAGTTATCATTATCAAAAATGATTTTGGTATTTAATAAAAACCATCAAACAGCAAACATCATGGTCATTATTATTGGACATAATAATTCTGACTTCTTGCAGTTTACTTCAATGAAACCAGTTAATTCTCAGTTCCTCAGAGCAAATATTTCGTTAGATGATAAGATTGGATTTATTTAGACCACAAATTATTCTGCTTTTATAATCATTTTCTACAAACAACTGTCTCTGACTTCTCTAGTCACTTTTTTTTTATTTTTTAACTTGCTCTTCTTTCATACACAAGGTCCCTTTGCAGTTTCGCCTCCCCCTGCTCCTTCCAGTCTCTCCCAGCACCTCATCTCTCTCCCAGATCAACTCCTCCTCTGTTTCCCTTTAAAAGAAAAAGGGGGCTAGGGGAGGGAGCAGCCCTCCTAGGAATATCGGCCAAACAATATGGAATATGACCTAATAAGATATAATAGACTGTACAAACTGCATCATGGCTGGACATGACAAACCAGTAGGAGGAAAAGAGTCAGAGCCACTTCCAACTCCCATCATTAGAAGTCCCAAAGAACACATATCTACACAACCATAAGGTATATCTGGAGGACCTAGCTCAGATCAATACAGGGTCTATGTTTATCCCTTCAGTCTCTGTGAGCCCCTCTAAGCCCTTCTTGGTTGATTCTGTGGGCTGTGTTCCTGGTATTCTCTTACCCTCTACCTCTTACAATCCTCCCTCCCCCTTTTCTGTGGGGTTTCACTGGCCCCACCAAGTGTTTGGCTGTGTTTCTCTTATCTGTTCCCACTGGTTGCTACCTGACGCTGCTCTTACAACAACTGGACTAGGAACCGATCCATCAGTATAGCAAAATATCAATAGGAATCATCTCATTGACATTTGTTTGTTTGTTTATGTATTTACTTATTTATGTAGCCAATCATATTTGGTTCTATCCGGAGTCTCTGGGCTGACCTGCCTCTGGGACTGGTCTCAAGTTGGACCAGTCATGGGTGGACCATTCCTGCAAATTCTGCATCACCATTGCCCCAGTACGTCTTGCAGGTGGGGCATATTCTAGGTCGAAGTTTTGTGGCTGGGTTGATGTCCCAATCCCACGGCTAGGAGCCTTTCTTGGTTAGAGAAGATGGCCAGTTCAGGATCTGTATCCACTGCTAGAAGACCTCACTAGGGTCACTCTCATAGATTTTAGGGAGTTTCCACTGCACTAGGTTTCTATATCACCCCGAAATGCGAGCCAATTCCAGCCATCTCTTGTACTTACCTCTTAGGATGAGAAAACTTTTAGAGTTTGCAAATGTCTACTTCTTGGGCAGTTACCCATGCAAAGAAATGGATGGCATATTTCGGCTCTTTTTGATTCTTTATACAATATTTACCACTCAACAAGAAGAAAATCAAGAAATTGAATGTTGTGTTTATTAATTTTTTGTTATTCCATAGGCACATGATTTTCTTTTAAAGAAATGGCAATTCTTTGGATTCAGTTGCTTTTTGATCTCCATTGTGTACTTATAGGGTATTATGCATGTGTACTTCACAGGGGGCGACTTCACTTATATTGTCTTGAAAGCTGTATCACTACAGTTCTGTAGATGCCTTTGGAGTGGGGAGGAACTCGAATCCTAGCCTCTAGCCCAGGAAACAAGAGACAGATATTTTGTTGTTGTTGTTGTCTTGTTTGTTTCTTTTGTGGCAGGGGAGTTGTTTTGGTTTTTGTTTGTTTGTTTTTGCTGTACTAATACAGAATTGCTAATATATTACAGAGTGTGGTAGAGATTTATCTAAGATATTTTAGTGAGTATGGTGCAAGCAGGAAATAATTCATCGGTTTGATTTGCTTTCTGCTCATAAAAGAGCATAGAATTCTTGTACAAGCTGAGAGTTTAAATGATTGCTTATTTTGTTAGCTTAAACCCTCACAGTCTTCGGTGGAAAAGAAGCATAAATTTTTGCAGAGCTGGTGAATGAAAAATGTCTACCTTCAGGAAACAGAAACATTTCTTCCTCTACCATGAGACTTCAATAGAAAAATTCACATTAGAATCAAATGTGAAGTTACTCATTTAAATCAGTCAACACACACACTTTTAAAATTCAGAAATCTTAATTATCATCAAATCTATAAATCTCTGACATTTATCCACCTTGCCCAGTGGCTTTCAGAGTCATGCTTAATTTCACAGCTGACAGTACAAGGCTCATCTTCATCGCAGAAAGAAAAGTGTCTAATTGAAACCAACAGCTGTTATTCAAAAGGAAAAGTGCCTCTTCTGTGGAAATGATGCATCCTACTCCACCCACCAGCTTATGGAAATTTAGAGAAGCACAGAAAGACAGGTGTACATAGTATCCGCATATTACTTTAAGGACAACTTTTTATTGCATCAACCGTGGTGGTTTATCAGTGGTAGTCCACCTGGGGGTCAAATGACCCCTTAAAAGGGGTCAGATATCAGATGTTCTGTATATTAGATATTTGTGTTATGATTCACAACAGTAGCAAAAGTACAGTTATAAAGTAGCAACAAAAATAAATTTAATGAGGGCTGGAAAGATGGCTCAGAGGTTAAGAGCATTGCCTGCTCTTCCAAAGGTCCTGAGATCAATTCCCAGGAACCACATGGTGGCTCACAACCATCTGGTGCCATCTTCTGGCCTGCAGGCATACATACAGACAGAATATTGTATACATAATAAATAAATTAAAAATAAATAAATAAATTTAATGGTTGAACGTCACCATAACATGAGGAACTGTACTAAGGGTCACAGCATTAGGAAGGCTGGGAACCACTGCCTTAGGGACTCTGCAAACTGTCTCTGAATTTTCATAGTTTTCAAATTGAAAAATAAAGGAAAATTATGATTTCTCCATGGTCTGTAGACCTATTGCAATAATGCCAAAGGATTATTCTGGGGATAGTAACAGAGAGACAAGGGGGGGGGGCAATTGCCACATGGCATAAATCTTTAAACCTGTAACAACAACAGGCATATTGTTATATTACCTTTCCCGGGGATATGTGAAGAAAACAACAATTTACCTAGGTGAGCAGGGACAAATCAGAGAAATGACTTCTCTGAAGTCTCCCTCCTGAACCAGTAGGTTTGTTGGAGTTGCTTGTAAGGGTTGTGTCACTTAAAGGTTGTTCCCAGCATGGGTGATGACACAGGAAAGCCGCATCTCTGCAGTCCTATCCTAAATCAAGGATCTACCTCCAATCTACATTAGCACCCCAAGATTAGGAGCAACTGATGACAGGAGGGATTGGTGAAAGGAATCCAAAATGGCAGTGGAGACCATTCCTCATTACCACCACTATAGGCTTCCTCTTGCTTTGCTTAGTTACCATGGCTGGGATTCTAGGTCTTCAGTGGCCCACCAATGTAATCTCTGCTCCATGACAGTCATGCCCATGGCTAGCCAGATAGAAATAACTTCCCTGAGACAGACACTATTTCACAGAACACAGGCTGTTACAAATAAGTCAGTGAAAATCCCGAAGCAAAGTATGACTTAGCAATGCTTCAGTAAAGAGGGGCAATCACAGACATGCAGAAATGATGGCATTGATCCATGTGGCAACTACAAATCCGTTCCAAAGCACAGACACCTTTTCTCTCACCTTGCTTATCAGATGTGCTGATTTGGTGACAAAATTTTTATATTGACCCTTTTAAAAATGGCACCTCTCACCACCCCTGTTTCCTTTAAATAGAGTTCAGTTATGTATAATCTTGATGTGGTTTTTGTATTAAGGTGTATTGTCTTGGGTCAAAACACACAATGCTGACGATGCAGTTAGTCATCTAGCTTAATAATTATGACACTGATTCACAGGAGTTAGATTCACTCACCAGATTCTACCAGGAAGGAGCTCAGGGGGCGTTTTCTGACTCCTGGTGATGTAATGATGCTCCATTGGACTGTCTTTTTCCATGGCTTAAAATGGGTAGACAATAAGTCACAGGACCCCAAAATTGTAGAATTTGTAGAAAAGTATATTTTAAAAATCATTCCCAGAATGAAATAAACCTGGTCTCAAGGCATCTTACATGAAGCTACTGAGGACACAGAGAGGATAGTCTCAAAGTTGTTTTCCACACTTTGGAGGGCAAGGCTATCACATAACACTGCTGTAAGGAATGAGGCTGGGGTTTGTTTATTAAAAATAAGCCAGCTTGGGGGTCTTTTTGATTAAATTTCAGTAGTATATTGTTCTCTCTTACAATAACTTTAAATGAGTCAACGTGGAAACTTTATATTTATCAGGTTGGCCGATTCAATGTGTTTGCATTTTTTTCTGGTTAATATGGATAAAACAATGTAGAGTAGAAGAGTTCTGGGGTGCATTAGTGTGGTCCCCAAAGTCCACTAACTATCTCCTTCTGTGGGATAGAGTAAGCCAAATCAACCTCTCCTGTACTCATAAAATGACCTGTGAGTGCACAAAGGTCTTAGTTACAAACCACAGTTAACACACTGCATGGAAAGAAATGTAATGAGTAAGACTGTTTTTAAACTGCCATATGATTTTCAATGGAAATTAAACGTTCTAATTCTGACTCCATTGGCTTATCTGGATCAGGCTGCTCAGGTATAGGAATTATAGGGTCCTGTGGGGAATGCCATTCTGGAGTGGATTCCAACAACCATGTTTTTTTTTTTTTTTCCTCAATCAGATTTTACAATGTTGGACCAAACAATAAAAGTTTGTAAATTTGATGTGTAATTTTTGTTTTATCTTTGAGATGCTTAAGCAAATAAGATAGTAAAATTTATAGCTAAAAATGGCTTGAAACTTATATCTTCGAGTCTCTTCATATATATTTTATGAAACAAGATTGCTATCAGCTAAGGACTCTACCTCTACCTAATGTCATATACAAATTATAGATTTATGCATCCAATTTTTGGAAATCCACTTGGCCTTCCTCTCATAACTACCTCCGTAGTTTCTAAGAAAGTTTAGACAGTATCTTATTCATAAAATAATAAGAATGATAAAAGTAAACTGTGTAGCTAGGAAGGTGGCTTGGTGAAGAACAGCGCTGGCTTTACAAGAACGAGGCTCTCAGTTTAGACTCATGGCACTCAAATGAGAGGGTAGATGCAACCTCGCAAGCCTGTAACTCTGCTGCAGGCACCGTGGTGCATTTACACAGGACTGCTGGGGCTTAATGAATTCAGCTGGACTGCACAACAGGGAATTCAAGGTTCGGGGAGAAACCCCTGTTTCAGGAAAATAAAAAAGATGGTTACAGAGGATAGCTGATGTCTTCCCCTGGCCTTGTATTCAGGCACATATGTGAAACACACACTCAAGTATATATCTTTGAACACTCAAGTGTACACACACATATGAGAGAGAGAGAGAGAGAGAGAGAGAGAGAGAGAGACTGGGATGGGGAATTGCGAGAATGGGAGAGAAATGGCTTCTAGTTTGTCTCCTTCTAAACAAAATATAATGTTTCCATCTTGGTGGTGGTGTCACACACATTTAATCCCAATACTTTGGAGGCAGAGAAAGGTAGATCTCTATGAGTTCAAGACCAGCCTGGTTTACATATTGAGTTCCAGAACAACCAGAGCTGTTACACAGAGACACCCTGTAGATGGAAGTTTCTATCCTGCCAGGTCACTCAACTGTTCAGTCCCAAAGAAACACATAGAGGCTAATATTAATTATAAGCTGTTTAGCATAATAGTTCAGGCTTATTATTAGCTAGCTTTTACAACTTAAATTAATCTGTAATTCTTATCTGTATTTAACCACATGGCTTGGTACCTTTTCTCAGTAAGGCATTCTCATCTGACTTCTGGCTGGTGACTGGCTCTGCCCTTCCTCTTCCCAGAATTCTCTTAATCTGGTAGCCCCACCTATACTTCCTGCCTGGCTACTGGCAAGCCAGTGTTTTGTTAAACTAATACAAGTGACAAATTTTTGCAGTGTACAAAAACATTATCCCACAGCAAAATCCTGTCTTGAAAAACCAAAATAATAATAATAATATAAAAAGTAATTCTAGTCTGTAACTTCTTGCCTGTTATTTTATCACAAGACTTCATGTTTTATAGAAGGTGGTACAATGTATTTAGTGGCTTATTATATTATACATCTCTAATCTAGACTTCTATTGATAAAAGGGGGGAAATGGGGAATAGGAATATTACAATAGCCAAATCTGCCTTAAAGACCAATCTCAGTGTTATGTGTAATTTTATGTATAAAGATTTTTTTACTTATAATTTTTGCAATTATCAGCAAGCCAGAGTTATAGCTATTAGAACAGTAAGCTAAAATTATATACTCTAAAGCAAAACTGAGTAGACTCATGTCTGTATCTCTTGTTCACAGGAGCCTGAGGCAGGAGACTTACCACTGGTTTGAGTTCACCCTGGGACACATTATAAATCCCAGTACTGTGTGTGCTCCAAAATGAGATCTTACTTTTAAAGTAAATAAAAATTAATTAATAGATTAAAACTAAATTATATTCATAACAGGACCCCTCCATTTGAGTAAAGCAATCAATACATTTTAAACCCAAATGCTCTCAACTTTAAAATAATAGTAGTATCTACTTTGGATGATCAATTACTAAATAAGATAATACATGAAAAATAATCTGTTTAAGCACAATGCCTAAGATGTGCAGTAATTGTTTCTTTGTCATAAATGCTGAGTCCTAAGAGCTATCACCGGCCAATAATTTTGTTCAAAACTGACAGTCTAATAATTCCTACAAGTGTGGCCATAAATTTTAATTCAAAATTCCAGTTACTACACCTCAATACACACATGACACCACCTTCTATGAAAATTATATCTGCAGACATATTTGGATCCATTCCCTTTTTTACCCTCTCTTGAATCTTGCCATAAACTTAATCAGAGGCCCTTTCCCTCTTGATCTTGAGAGCAGTTACCAGGCCAAATTGTTGAGTTTTAATATTTCAGTGTTACCATCTTTCAAGTTCTAAGTGGCTTTCTCCTGTCTCAGTTTTAAACACGGCCTTTGGGGAATGACAGCAATTGTGACAGATGGTAAAGGCCTAAGACTGCACTTTGGTGCACGGCTTCTGTCTTTGCCTCTTGATCTCTGTTCTCCAGGCAATTTATAGATTTTTCTTTTGCCTCTAGAGGGATACAAATTACAGCTGCCAGTTACTGGAGGAAGTCTTTGTAGCTCTTAAGGAAAAAGAGGGATCTTGTTTAATTAAATATTGTCATTATGTTTATTGTTCAAGAAGGGTCTTGGCTTGGGGGTTGATCAGATATCTATCTGGACAAGGTCTATGACCTGAATCACAAACCTGAAGGGTTTCTTTGTTGAATTTGAAAGTAGCTTCCCTCTAGTGGTTAAAAACGGTACTTCACTTACATATTGGAAACCCTAATTTTAGGCATTCTCTGTGTGTCTATACACACATTATGTATTTGTGTGTGTGCATATATATATATATATGGGTGTGTGTTTTATATGTATGTATGTGCATATATATACACATATCTCTGTGTGTATAGAATGTTTGCATGTGTGTGTCTAAATTTTATGCTATAATTACCTGAATGAAGCATCAAACCCCAAAGACAAATACAAAGGCAGAAAATTAGCGATTACAGTTTTGAAATATTACAAAATATGATGAGCAGAGAGGCAGTTAAAAGTACTTACCAATTTTATAGAGCACTGCACCCATGTAGTAACTCATACCAATCTGTAATTCCAATTTCATGGCATATGGCAACCTCTTTTGTCCCCCATGGGAAACAAGCATGCACATAGCACACATATAATACAATAAAAACACTTAGACATGATATTTAAGGATAACTTATGTTTAAAAGTACAAAATAATTAAGTTACTTGAATAATATTTAATTTATTATATAGGAAATATTTTTACTTTTTTATCTTGATTTACAAATAATAATTGTATAGTTTATTGGGCATATAATGCATTCAAGTATTATAAAATGGTCAAATCAAAGTTCTTTGAAACTATTTTAAGTCATTTATTTGTGGTAAGAATGCTTAAAATCCTTTAGATATTTTATATCATATACTATGTTATTAACTATAGTAGTCTTTCTATGCAATAGAGCACTAGAATTTACCTTTTATGGAACTAAGTTTTTTACCCATTGCCAAAGGTTTATTTCCCCCTCTATATCCTCATCTCACCGACCCTGTCAATTACCATAAAAGGGACTATTTTAGGTTTCATATATAAGCAAAATGATGCAATATGTATATCTCTGTAGATTGACTGTATTAAATATATATTTTGGGTATCTTAAATTTAAATATTATAGAATCTCAAATACATTTTTATGAGTAAAGTCTAGTCAAATATGTAAAGTTTAATATATATTTGATACATAAAATACGCTTAATGAATATATGTTTTCAATAGAAAACATGTGCTTATAGTAATAGTTAAAGAAGTGGAGCTGCTTGTATCAAATGGCATTTTATTCCTCCATGTCTATAAGTGTACTAGACTTTTTCTTTTGGGCCACCAATCAGCTCCCAAATCAGACATGAAGACTTCTTACTAGTTTGAATTACCAGACTAGTTTAGGCACATTTCTCGCCAACTCTTTTTACTTAAATTAACCTGTTTATCTACCTTATGCATTGGGCTTATTACTTTTCTTTCCTCTTGTATGTCTTACTTTCAGTGTTGTGTCTGGCTGGCTGGAGACTGCCTGACTTCTTACCTCAGGGGTGTCCCTCTTTTTCTTCTACATTTTCTTCTCCTCCATCTCTTCTTGTTCCTCTCCCAAGCCTAGAGTTTCCTCCTATTTATGCCCTCTGCCTGCCAGCTCCACCTACCTTTCTCTGCCTAGCTACTGGCTGTTCAACTCTTTGTTAGACCAATCAGGGGCCTTCGATAGGCAAGGTGAAACAAACACAATACACCTTCCCATAATTAAACAAATGCAGCAGAAACAAAGTAACACACCTTTACACAGGTAAAGTAGTATTCTGCAGAATAAACATATGTAACACATGTTTGCCCAGTTAAGATAATATCCCACAACACAAAAGCATATTCCCTACCCTGGATGTCATTCATACTTCCTGCCACAGTCACCTGCTCCAGAATCTCTAACTGTTCAAGACTATAAACAGAAGATGCTGACTTTTAAACCTGCTCTTCTAAGTGGAGAGTGACTTTGCCTTAGTCATTGCTTTCTCAAGTACCTGAGACGAAGTATATACTATGAGGAAATATTCCATATTATTAGAGTACCACATTCTCATTGTGTCATTGCTCAGAAAAAAAAAATGGTGCCATTTGATTAAGTGTATACCTGTTAAGTAGTGTTGGCTTTATTAATCCAGTGAAGTACCTTCCTTGGAGTTCTGCTTGTTTATAGAGCTAAAACAGTAATTGATAAATGTTTGTAATATTGATGAATTTTTGTTGTAAGGAGCGGCTTGTTGGTTCCTGGCTGCTCAGCTCTGAAATAATCACACAGAAACTATATTATTTAGGTCACTGCTTGGCACATTAGCTCTAGCTTCTTATTGGTTAACTCTTACATCTTAATTTAAAGCCATCTCCATTAATCTGCATATTGCCACGTGGTGATGGCTTACCAGGTAAAGTTCCAGCGTCTGTCTCTGGTGGGGCTACATGGCTTCTCCCTACTTCCTTCTTCTTTCTCCCAGCATTTTGTTTAGTTTTCCCCACCTACCTCTGTTCTCTGCTCATGCCCAAAACAATTTCTTTATTCATTCATGGTAATCACAGCATACAGAGGGGAATCCCACATCCACATCAAAATTTTTAGACCCTTGAGAAGCATCATTTTTAAAATACATTTAAAGGGATTGTTTCAAAATTGATTATGAGATTTATAGTTGCCTTACACATTCACCACTCCCCCCCCCATATTTTCATCCTTAGAAAAAGCTCATGTGTCAGACAACGCGTTGAGAGTAGGGTTGGCAATCACTCGGTATTTCTTGACTTTTGCCAAACAGCTTGAGATATTTTAAAATATTTTTGTTCTATTGAATCCCAAACATGTTTTTCCAAGTCCATTTTTTTAGGTCAATTTTTATAACCATGTGTAATTTTAAGGAAATTTAACCCATATGTTCGTTTCTGTGACTATATATATATTCATATTGATTTATAGCACAGATGTAAGTTTACCCTCGAGACTGGTGTGTGAACAGAGCGTGAGGGACTCACAATTTGCTTTAAAGTGAGACTTGAGATTAATGAGACATCATGGACCACATCCAGTGCTACCCCCAATCATGGCATCATGAGAAAGCCACAGGGGTGGTGTATCAGTGTCAGCAAAGGACACATCGTGAGTGCTACAGTACGAGGAGGAAAGTGAGTTCCTGGCACTAGCTCAAAGGGTGGGACTTCACCGGTGGTTGCACAGCACTGTGATTGAAGCCCTTAAATGCTGCTAGACTTTTCCGATAACTGTGATGAAATCTTGAACCCAGTAGCAATGATAGTGCCAACACATGACTGACAACTGACAACATAGTGTGCATACATGTGTGTGTGTTTGTGTGTGTGTGTAACTGAGAGCACAGAAGTAGGATAGCTATTCAGAAAGCTGAAATGAAAGCTTAATCATTACTTTACACTCTACGAGGAGAACAGAAAAAGAATCTCTTAAATCAGCATATATACCACCTGGAAACAACTATCCAAATTAAATACAAATACAAAATCAAAATGAACACTGTCTTCCTTTTGTTTCTGTGACTGAAAAACAAAACCATGACCCAAAGCAACTTTTAGAGGAAAGGGTTCATTTTAGCTTGAAGCTATCCGTCTTGAGGGGAAGTCAAAGAAGAAACTTCAGGGAGGAAGCTGGGAGCAGGAAGAGAAGCTGAAACCATAGATTGCAGCTTCTTGGCTTTCACCTCAATAACTTGCTCAGTTTGCTTTCTTATGCACTCTGAAAAACACCTTCTCAGGAGGGTTCCACCCAAAGTAAGCTGGTCCCTAGGACATCATCAATCATTAATCAAGAAAATGCCCCAACAGACTTGCTGCAGGCCAATCTCTTCAAGGAATTTTTGAAGTTGATAATTCCCCCTTGCCAAATTACCCTAGTTTGTATCAAGTTGAGAAAAAACAAAAACAAAAGAAAACAAAACAAAAGTTAAAAGCAATAGCTCTATGGCACTGAAAAGCTGTTTTGTGTACTGGTGGGAATAAGAACATCAGAGTAATTGCTGAGAAGAGGGGAATTTCAGTGCAGTTGTGACAGAAAGGGGTAGCTGTAACTATAATCCAGGGTGTTTACAAAGACGTGTTCATATGTACTTCTTGTGAATATAATTTAAAGACAGTTTATCATGTCGGGTGATGTCTGTCACTATAGAAATACCTAGAAGAACATTCTGACGTTGAACAGAAATTCTTGGATCCTCAATTGTGCCCAGACACAGAGGCAAGACAGTGACTCTGTCTAGTAAAGGCCAAAATCTCTGTGATAGAAGTCAAACAACTTCTTATACTCTGAGAGCAGCTACCTTTGTTGTCCTGTTTGAGGGTTGGGGGCAAAATAACAACATCTTTATGGGTGCTACCTTATAGCATGTGAGTTACAAGGGGCAGAGGCAACAGGGGACTTGAAGACCCTGCCACATGTTGACTGGGCTGACATTTCCTTAGCAGTAACAAGCTGCTGCTGTCTTTTGCAGTGGGGGCCCTTGGGCATGATTTAGGAGGGCTGTCAGTGGCTGCTTGTTAGTTCTTATCTTAGAGCTGTCAGGAGGCGACTGATGTCAGCATAAAAATATTTGATAGGTCTACATCTTGTGCAAAATGTGATTCTATTGATGTCTATGAAATAACAACCAAAGGCTCACAATTGGGTTTGGAGATAATTAAAAAATAAAAATTCACTTGGTTTGTTACTTTGTGCCCTTTGTTTCATGTACGTATGAGTCATCACCCTCTACAGGATGCATACTGGCAACACTCATTAGGTAGCACTACCATTAAATCCTAGCTATAGCTTTTAAGATAAAATAGTAGTTGTTTGATCCTTATTTGATAAAGCAGATTGCGTTCCTGGAAGATGGGTGAATTTGAATATAAGTGCCAACAATGTAGATCCAAGGACCAAAAAGTAAACCTTTGAATTTCTTTTCTTTCCCCTTTCATGAAAGATTTTAGATTGATGGAATTCTTTCACTATATCACCATTGATTCTTACCAATTTTAATTTAGGAAAACAGCAGAAGATAGCAATTAAGAGTATCAAACCAACACTGTGTTAGTGATGGACTTTTTTTTTTATCATCCTGCTAGCTTTTTTGAGTGAGAATGGGTCTAATGGGAGAATAGTAGCACAGATTGAATTGGTTGCATGACCCTTGTTATAATACTTAAATTAACATGTTTTTAGAGACTTCATTGACAATGTGTGAGTTAGTAAGTAAAGGTAGGAATTCTGTGAGAAATAATTTAAAAATCTTAGTAATAAATAACCCAAGAAGCTTGCAAAAGAAGAAATAATTACCTGACTCTGTGGATGATGTGCTTAAGGATACTAATTTCCACATGTTAGCTGCTTTCTAATGAGTGAATTTTCCTGATTGTGGGAATCTAATGCACTCTCTAAAGAATATTCACTTTAGTGGTTTATATATGAGGTGGAATTGAAGAAGTAATCCCTTCATATTTCATGATTAACGCAAACAATGGCAGGTAAAAATACAATTTCTCGAAGGCATTTTTATGTATGTGTCTTTCATTTTTTTTCCCAACCAAATCACAAAGATCTGGGGGAACTCTGACTTTCTAATTCTTTTTCAGTATATACCAATTGAAAGCATTTAGTTGTGATTAAAACAGATTGAAGGAGATAATCCCTCTGAGAAAGCAGCTTCAAACAGCTTACTTACTTAGCAGAGCTGCTTTAGGGATAAGAGCTAACACAACACAAGCTAATTCCTGCAAAGTCTCTCTGGCAGTTCCGAAGACACACCCCTCATCTACTGTTTTCCCTGTTCCTTAGATGCTACTCAAATTCTTCCTCAAGGTGAATCCTGCAGTCAAAATTGTCAAGCTCATTTTCTCCCAAGACCCAAGATTTAACCTTGTTTTAACTGGTTCAGTAAAATATATGCTTGCTGTAAAGGAAAGAAATACAAGGTGTTCAGAATTTACAATTGAATCTTACTCTAGTTGCCTATAGGTAAGTCTGTCATAAAGGATATTCCCCCATAAGCACTGCTCCATAGGAGCTTGAAGGAAGCCAGTTGACTTGACACGTGGTGGAAATTTACAAAAGCTGAGATCCCCCCCGCCCCCCGAGTCGTCTAAGGCCAGTTTGATAAATAACATTGCTGAATGTCTTATAAATAGTCCTATGAAAAAGCCATCCTTCTTCTTGTCATAGCAGAGCTTTGAGATTGCTCTCTGTGTTCTGGGCTCGGGTTTGCAAGCAAAATGTTTTTCTTTCCTTGATGATGCCCACAGATGCCTTTCGTTAAGTCTCTGATGCCTTGCATCAGGCAGACAGGGCCATGTGTACCCTCCCTCCAGGGGTCAAGTGTTGGAAACAGAAGGAAGAGAGAGAAGTACATAGGCAAAGAGATAGAGATTTAGATATTCCTTATTGCCCCATGAAATCCTCGGAATCCTGATGCTGTTGTGCAGTTGAAAAGCATTTATTCAGAGCAGGGCCTCTGGGGTGGAAAAAAAGAAGAGTAAGTGCTCACCACGTGCCAAGGCAAAAGAGAGAATGTAAAGTCAGGCCCGAAATAATACACAAAGAGGGGAAATTCCTAGCTGGACATGATCATGCAGAAACCAGGCTCCTGAGTTTCAGGTGCACACAGAGCTGGGAAGTAACCCTAAATAGCTTTCCCCAGCCATTTTGCCAAAATGTAAAAGCTTGAAAGTATTCCTGTTGCATCCACCCCACTCTTCCTTCCCCACTGTTTCAAAACATCTCTGCCTCCCACACTTCCCTATTCCTGCTAAAACTGCACCAAGTATTTTCCTTTCTGATACACTGGTAACACTGCGGTGATGGGGCTCATACTAGGCTATTATAGATAGTTACTAAACTGAGGAATTAACCAAATGGACCACTGAGTTTAGTTATAAAATTCAGGCTACAGTCTGAAGGGAATTAATATTTTAATACACAGGATACATTTTTCTATGTAAATTTTTAGAAGCTTGAATAGCAATACACAAGCTAATATTCTGTAAAGCACTCCTAGCCAGTCAGAATTTATTGACTGCCAGACTCTGTCCAAACCTAAAGTTTTAATCTGGAGCTTTTATATGGATCACCTGTCAGCATTTCATCATTTTTTCTATATCCCTTTGCTGCACTATTATGTGGCAATTGATCTGCTACTTAATTTATAGTAATGGTTATGGGCCAGCATTCATAATAATGGCATATGCTAAAAATGTAACAGGGCACCTCACTGCAATAAAGGAGATAGATATATAGTTTAAAACCTTTTAACATTGCATTGTCCCTGTTAATATTTCACAACACTTTAACTTCTGGAGGGGGAAAAAAAACTAGAAAGTGGCATAAAAATAACATGTAAAGTGTTATTCCCACATGCTGTGCTTAGTCTTGGCATGCCTGTTTGCTCCACATTTTCTTGAAAATGACAAGAATGCATCCCATCTGATCCATCCCGTGAAAAATTTAAGCGCATATTTGAAAACACAAAATACTGTTTTCATAAACTGCTGAAATCTGTGAGAGTTTGGCAGTAATTGCAGGAACAATGGCGGGACTCTGCTTGATTTTTTTTTCCTTCCTCTTTCTTCTCTTGTCAAAGCTGCTAGAATCCTGAAGCTGTATTACTTTTTTGTGTGTTGATCCACTACTCCCTAAGACATACATGTTAGTGCCTAAACAGATATTGACAGTGGCATTTTCCCCATTCTTTAATGATCTGATGTTGATATCCTTGCAGTGTCTTTCTTTTAAAGATAAAAAATATTCTGAACCAATTCTCTAAAATTCTATTGATGTGAGACTATAAGAAACTGAAAATGTCTATTGCTACTTTTGTAGTCCTTAAGAATTTAAGGTCCACATTTTATTGCATAGCAAATTTAACACTTTGATTTTGTCAGTGTTCTATTGATGTGAAAAGATACCATGACCATGACCATAGTAACTCTTATAATAGAATGTATTAGATGGGGGCAACTTGCTTGTAGTTTCACTAGTTTAATCTATAATCATTTAATCTAGAATCATGGTGACACAGAGGCAGTCATGGTGCTGGTAGCTGGTAGCTGACAATTCTACCTCCATATCGCTGGCAGGGGGAAGAGAAAAGGACACTGGGTCTGGACTGGCCTTTTTAAACCACAAAGCCTAAAGGGTGACACATTCTCCGACAAAGCCACACCCCCTAATCCTTCTCAAGAAGCACCACTCCCTAACGACTAAGCATTGAAATCAGTGAGTCTATGAGGAGCACTCTTTTTCAAATGACCACACATATTTTTCATTATCAACACACATTGTTCTTATTATCAAACCAACGGAGTAATAGTTAAGCTTGTTGATCAGGATCCCTTTACACAAGGGAAGCTGAGGCATCTGTAAATCATGAATATTTTCACAGCTACCTTTACCAACAGTTAGAGTTGGGAGTAATTTAAAAAGAAAGTTTAATGTAGTTGAGATGACATAACTTTTTGAGGCAGTTTTGCTAGGCTCCTGGCTTTCACAGCATGGGTACTTTCTGAAAGCCTAGAGACACACATGAGTTGTACAGAGTCTAGCTGAGAGCTCAGGAAAACACAGAGTTGGGTACCATCCAGTGACCATCAACCTGATTAGAACCTGTCCATATATTCAGAGTCTTTTAAGAGGAATCACAATCACAGAAGCAAAAACAGCTAGTATATCATGTGGGTTTTTTACTGCATTATATATAAAATATTTTCTTATTTCAGTATCATAGTTCTACATTTAGGATCCTAATGCTACTTTATGGAGATGATATACACTCAGAAGGCCCAAAATATATGAACTTAGCATTACACAAATGCAAACTCAGTCAGTAATTTGACTGTATGTGCAAACTTTTTAAACCACCCTATGTAAATTAAGCTTTTGGTTCTTCCTCTTTAATGGAAAAGCCAATTGTAAAGCATAACACAAAGCACTGTTGCTTCTTGTGGTTTAATGCATACAGAGAAAGAGAACAGTGTATGTATGTTACTTAATAATCAATCACAGCATGCTGTTTAGGATTGTATTTATACTTGAATAGCAATTATGATTGTTTAGTTGAAAAGCCGTTCTAGAGAGTGAACAAGTGTGGGTGTTTTTGAGACATGTTTGGGGTTTTCCAAAGATCAGTGAGAGTAGAATATTTTAGAGGAGAGTTTTAGAGTCGGGATATACAGGCTGGACAGTAAAGAAAGTTGTAGAAGATGTTGAATTATAGTCCATAAACCCACAAATTTTATATTTTATTTTTCAATAATTATGCTTTTATCTCTTTTCTTTATTTTGGAAATTATAATACAAATCTAAATGTCCATACAAAATAAACATTTCAGTGAATATGTTTCTAGATATTTGATTAAGGTAATTTATCCATTGTTTAAAAATTAATTTTTTGAAATTAAAATATACTTACATTATTTACTCCCTTATCTTTCCTTTCTCTAACTGCTCTTATACTCACCTCTTTTCCCTCTCAAATTCATGGTCTATTTTTCTTTAATTGTTTTATACAAACTCACAGGGACACATATAAATATAGGAACACAGCCTTCTCTGTTGACTTATTGTTACTTGTGTATATATGATTTGGGGGCAGTAAAGGAATTATCACAGAGTAACTTGTATGATGTTATTGTGATATTCTCAGTGCCAAGATGTTTCCTGTGTGTTCCATCATTTGATAGTTCATTGCTGAATCTGACAAAAGAGCTCCAGGGCAATACACATTCTCTAAGCTAGATTTTAAAATGTGTACCAGCCATTTAGGGTAGGACAGGAAAATATTAAGTCCATTAATATGGAAATTACCTAGGCTGTTTCTTTGGTTCCACCCTCTGTACTGATTATAATATAAACAGGACTCAAAATATAAACTTTCATGTTTAGTGAAAATACAGTCTATGTCTGAATTTGTAAAAGTTGCTTTAGAGATGAGGCAATTTCTGGTTGCCTCCTAGTGCCTCAGGGAGGCTGTTTAATGAGGAGACGTGAAGCCTTTTATACTTTATTGTTGATGACATTTTGAGGACACTTGCAGTTGGATAAACTGAAACACAGTGCAACTGGGTGTTTCCTTGAAGGTGCTTTATGTAAAGCAGTGTCTTATATCAAATTTTATAAGTTATCAATTTCTACTTATAATAAGGAAAATTTCAAAAATGATAAGCAAAGTTGAACAAATGAATTCATTTATCTCTTTGAGAGGCAGTATAATTTGCATGTCTGATATCTGAATCTTTCTTAAGATCAAGGACTATTACTTTTACCATTTTCTCGATTAAACTGAAGGTTATTAACGCTTTTCCGGAGAGACATAAAATTGACTTGACTGTGTATAGTGTTGAGTGTATTTAAAACTTGTTGAAAGCGTGGAATTGGCAATGTGGTTCTGATACAGACTTATTTGTGCGTTCACCAAATGAATTTTGCCTTATACTTTTAGAATAAAATGAATCAGGACAATATATTTTCTTGTGCTGCTTTTTCCACTTGAATGGTTTTGTGAGCCACGTGTGGCCATAGAAATTATGAAAAAGTGGTCAAACAGGTGAAAGGTGTAAGCATATACTAGTCTGTCTGTGTGAACTAGTATCACTGTGACCTCAGGTCTGCACAGAATCTCAGTTATGGGAGTACCCATTCATAATATTCTGTAATGGAGTGGGTGCTTCTTGGTTCAAGCATCGGTAACAATAGTCTTTAATGCATCTTCATGAATTTCTTAGTAACAATCAAGACATAACTAGAAACTGAATTTTAGCTGTAAACTAAATCCTATTGACTTCTCTTTCTCTCTTCCTCTCTTTCTCACTCTGTCTATCATCTCTCTGTTTCTCAGTGTGTGTGTGTGTGTGTGTGTGTGTGTGTGTGTGTGTGTGTGTACACGTGTAAAAGCACGCATGCAAATAACTGCAAATGCGCGTGAAGGCTAGAGGTATTGCCTCTCTTTTTTTGGTTGGGGAGGCAGGGTCTCTCAGTGAACTTGGAACTCACTGCTTTGGGTACACTGACTGGCAACCAAACCCTGGATCATCTGAACTTCTTTAGTTGAGGGGTTATAAGAACAAACAGCCACAACCAGGTTTTGACCTGGGTGTGGGACGTGAACTGAGACCCCCATGCTTGTATGGCATGCCGTTTACCTAATGACCCAGCTCCCCAGCTTTCTTCCCATTTGTACCTTCTTGGATTTTTATGATGATGAAACTATATAATACTTATAATTCTCTCAGCTTCCATTGATGACACATGATGAATAACCATGACCAGATGGGTATATAAGTTTTAGTCTTATTAGAGCTGTGTCATCTGAAAGTGCTTATTGAAAACTATTTCCACACAAAGCTATCTGATGAAGAATTTTGGTACAAATGCATCCAGACAATGGGGAACTTGAACACCTTTCCCCACTTTAATTAGGGAATGGGTTTTTGATGATTGGCTCATCCCTAATTGTGCTGGACATTGACGGGAATCTACTAAACCCTTACTGCCTTGATTTTCTTCTCCTCAGTCTGTTCCTTCTTTAAAAAAAAGAAAAGAAAAGAAAAAAGAATTTGATTGGTTACAATGCCTGTGATTCTGTTATGCTAGCTTAAGCCAGTTTATTATTATGGATTCCACCGAGGCTTGATTATATTCCAGTTCCAGCAATTTTATTAACAGTGGCTCTAGCTGTGTTGATTCAATCACACATTAGTAAGACAGTGTCCCTGGGACCTTAATTAAACCTGGCTCTTCCTAAATTTCTACAGCCCCCCCCACCCCATTCTTATAATTTTACCCTTAGAAGGATCACCTTCTGCTCTAGTGTAATTGAAATGGTAAAAGCCCTAGGCTTTAGTTTTATTAGAATGATCGCCATGAAGAGATTGAAAGTATAGAGGCCACTGTAGAAAAGATAGGTGTGAATTAAAACCTGCCCCATGTTTGTTATAAGTGATTGAACTTGAGCCACGTTTCTTTATAAGAGAAGTACAGTTTGTTAACATAATCAGCAAGAGGCCATTGCTCACACAACTCAGGAACAATCGTGGGAATGAGTTACATATCAATCAATCACATATATGCTTGATTTTTAGAAAAATGTGTCCACTGTGTTGTTATAACCATCTGTAATCAAATATACTATGTAAAACAAAGACTAATTTGTGTAATTATTTACTTGCTTACATAATGAAAAGCATCATGATGTGTTTTGTAGAGTAATTGCCTATGGCTGAGATAGGGTAGAAATGATTTTTTCTGGAATGTTGATGGAAAGGGAATTAAACCTACACGGACTAGTGAGCCAAAAAGCTTTTCTGATGAGAATATTGTTCCCAATTACTATACTGTTATATTCATCTGGATTTTGTAAACACCTGAAAAATAAGAACAAAAGCATAGTGTCTATTCCCCCATGCACATCAACACATTAGGACACATGATTTTAATCCAAATAAAAAAGACTTTGGTTTGTAATGCCTAGAAGAACTCAACCATCTTAGAGGAGTGGAATTTTTGATTGATAACAAGAAGTGGTGATTTTAGAACCTCCAAGTGAATTGGAATTCTATGAGTAACAAAGGAGAAAGAGGGTGTGTGGAAATCTTGAGAAGACAAAGGACCCACAGAAAGTCAGATAAGATGGAGGCCAAATGCACTGTGTCTTTCTTTCTGGGACCTTATATGAATATAGGAAACTGACCAACATCTTCAGGAGCAGTTTTCGTGGTTTTGTTTTGTTTAATGTTTTATGCTATGCCTTGGGAAAAAGTATTTTTCTTTATAAGATATAATCCATTACATGTCTACCTAAATTTTCTGTGCCTGAAGGAAATTATTTTTCTCAGCCACAGGCCAATGGGAATCATTGGCTGTTCTTATTTATCCCTTATGTATATGCTTCTCTTCTCCTTTGCTTCCTCTTTCCCCACTTTCAGAGGCACTTGCACAGTTCTAGAACCCTGCTTATTTTATGAGTCTCTCTAGCAGAGGACATGGCAATAGATTCTTCCAAGTGCTCAGAGGAGACAGACAAACTTTTATACATGAAGAAAAAGGGAGAAAGAGAGCAAGGAAGAGAGAGAGAGAAGAGAAGGAAGGAAGGAACGAAGGAAGGGAGGAAGGAAGGAGGGAGGGAGGAAGGAGGAAAGAAAAGAAGAAAGGATGAAAGAAAGAAAGAAAGAAAGAAAGAAAGAAAGGAAGGAAGGAAGGAAGGAAGGAAGGAAGGAAGAAAAACAGAAGCACAAGCTATTTTTCAGAAATTGTTTTTTGATGGTGAGTATTCTACTGAGACACAAACCTGAATCTAAGGTGGCAATTATTAGGTCTTGTAACTCAGCTTAACTCACAGTCATGAAATCTATTCAACCCCTAATGAAATTCCATGTAGACCATCTAGGCAAGAACACATCTGTTTTGTAAAGTTATCTCTCTCAGTACATTTGACACTACCAACTTCATGGCACAAGGTGAGAAAGTGAACATTCATGAAAGGTGCCAGTCACAGATAAAAAGAACATCAAACTTGGAGAGACAATTTAAAGATATCTGCAAAAGATGTAGGGGTGTGTGTGTGTGTGTGTGTATGTATTGATGTATTGTCCATATTTGGACCTTGAAGACAAAAGAGCAAGTTTACCTCCTCATACCCAGTGAATGACACTCATTCTAGAATCAATGAATCAAACTGTGAAACACTGTTTGAAACACAATACCAGTAAATGCAAGCATGCTTTCTTTGCACAATTCTGAATAAGTTCCTGATGCTTTCTCCTTAATAAGGTCAAAAAGCAAGGGTGTGGGGAAAGAGTATGAAAAAAACAAATCACAATAAACAAATTCCATTTTGTATTTTGCTAATTTGATGTGTCACCAAATGAGGTTATGTCTGCACCCAATAAATATTTAGAAAGGATCATTCTAGAGTTAGGTAAGAAAGAAGGTTTACAAGAGATGTTTTGTCACCTAGCAACAGATGCATCATACATCAGGAAGAAATTAATGGTTTCCTTTCTGAATAAACATCGACAGACTGGAGCTCTTAGGAAGTTTCCTAGTATATCTAAAGATACACTTGGCATGGAAATCAGTTTTGAAGTTTACAAATGCTTTGTTCTGCTTGCTTCAAACTTAAGCCCGTTGGGTTTTCCATCCTTTGAGCAAAGCAGGTAGGCAATGTGTTGTCTGAGTTTTTTGTCCTGTCCAGATCCCACAATTAAGTCCAAAGAAATCACACAGAGGTCTACATTGGTTATAACTGTTTGACCCATTAGCTCAGGCTTCTTATTAACTTTTATAATTTATATAGCCTATTATTCGTGTCTATGCTAGTCATGTGGCTCAGTACCTTATTCAGCGGGGCAGTCACATCTTGCTTCTTCTGTGTCGGGTCAGGACTATGTCTTCTTGTTCTCCTTGACTCGCCTCTACTTCCTGTCTCATTGTCCCACCTATACTTTCTGCCTGGCTACTGGCCAAATAGTATTTATTTAAAATATAATTGCCAAAATACAGGCCACTGTCCCACAGCAGCAATGGAATGCTAACTTTCTTCACTAGAGGGTAACATTTACTCTAGAAGAATAACATCCCTTTCCAAGACTAGACTCCAAAATATTAAGCTGGTAAAGGACAGTCAATTCTGTTCATGATCATGACCCACAAAGAAAATAGGGATTCATTTGCTTCAAAGGCTAGTCAAGTTCAAAATACTTTGAATATCTTCCTGAAAAATTCAGTATCATATTGAACATGCTACTTGAACTTGAGTTGCACATTTTATAAAATGACAGCAAAATATTTATTCTGAGGTGAAATTATACAGATTTTCTATAACACTGATTTATCTGGATTTGATACTTGATAAGCTCTCCTTTACTGACACACAAAACATTAATAAGATTAGCTTCTGTGAGCCTACAAGAATTCTTAGAATTTTATGTCATTTTAATAGTGCCTTTAAGAAATTAAGGAGCAGGTGTTTTATATTACTTTATCCTATGAAGTCTAATAGTCTTCTAATATATGTATAATCAGTAAAGGGTTTATCAAAAATAATAAGTAAAATTTTGGTTCCTTTGACAGAAACCATTCAACTTTGGATCCATGGTACAATAAAATTCCATTTTCTTTAAACCATATAGTGAACTCACGAATATGATTGAAGTTAAATTCCAGAATTCCTGGAATTTTGTACTGAACTTTAATATTTCCAGTAAACAATTATGGTTAGTAATATTATGCTTTGTTTCTAGAAAAAAAAAGTTATTCTTGCCTTGGTTTTCATTTGTTTTTAACCGACTGTGGACTGAATCAGGAGCCTTGGGTTTGTTAGACAAATCTTCCACTAAATTACACACAGGCCTTTTCCACTTCAAAAACTAAGGCATAGAAATCAAGCAACAGAGAAGTATGTCACAGACCCAGACATCCAGCATAAGTTGGAGTTTGTAGTTTGTTTGTAGTGGTTAGGGGAGCAGGAGAGTGTTAAGAAATTTTTATTTGGGGGAAAATAATTTTTAACATTAAATTTTCTTTTTTTTATTTTAGAGTCTCCAGAATGAGTTTATTTTATTCCTTATTAATATGCATGTTGCTGTGGAAAGTGTATTTTTAATATTATATGATAACGTCTGCCCCACCCTGGTTTTCCTCATTATACACTGACATGTGAATGCTCTGCAATTGTTCATGAGAGCTCAGACATGATGGCCACGATCTTACCAGAGAGTGACTGACTGAAGAGCAGATGAGGGCTGTAAAGCCTAGGAACCATGGTTTTATGACAAATTAAAGGATATTGTGTAGACAAGTCATATGAGCATGGTGGGAGACCAACAAGGTGATAGAGTGTGCTCTTGACATTTGGAGTGAATTGTTTAAATACTGAGTTGTTTCCATATTGGACGTGAGAGATTATAGTAAGTGCCAATTTGTACTCAGAATTGGTTGGTTTTGGAATTGCATACCTAATGATTAGACAGCTCTAGAAGTAAGATCTGATACCATCCACAGATGCCTAACATTAATGTTAGGACAATGCCCCGGTGGAAGGAATAATGAATATCTTCAGACAAAAAGCACTTTATTCAAATTTGTTTTTGATTTGGTTACTTCATTTCTTTTAATGTAATATTTTATAACTTTTTTTAATTTTTGAGATTATACTAAAATTACATCTCTCTCTCTTACACACACTCACACAAACACACACACACACACACACACACACAAACACACCTCCCACCAAATCTTTACAATTGCCTCTCTCTGCTCTCTTTCAAATCAACTTCCTTTTTTCCATTGTTGCTGATTTTCTGGAGGAAACAGGGTGTAGAAACAAGTTTTCTTTCTTTTATTCTTTAGCAAATAATAGAAATGCAAATAAAATCTTTCAATGTCTTTTGAAAGTAAACAGATTTTAAAACATGGAGAGGGAACTATTGTTAATGTAGTCATAGTCAAAATCAAGTTAGAAAGAGGTTTTTTTTTTTTTTTTTTTTTTGGATTTTTTGAGACAGGGTTTCTCTGTAGCTTTTGGTTCCTGTCCTGGAACTAGCTCTTGTAGACCAGGCTAGCCTCGAACTCACAGAGATCCGCCTGCCTCTGCCTCCCGAGTGCTGGGATTAAAGGCGTGCGCCACCACTGCCCGGCTAGAAAGAGGTTTTTACCTACTATCAGCCTAAGACTTGTTGATGGTGATATAAAAAGTCTGAGCATGAGGTTTTATTTTTTGTTTTGTTTTTTGTTTTTCTTGGCCAAACCAATAAGACTGTGGGAATCTGAGATAATGAAGAGTTATGTGAATAAAAGTTACAGCTTATTGTCATGTGAAAACATGTTTTAATTAATTGAGTTTCAAACTGCTCAAAAATGCCACTTACAAAGAGAATTGATGTGTTAAAAAAAAAAAAAAAAGGATAAATGTGCCTCCAACCCTGGGAGAGATCTGGTCCAGTAGATCATTAGCTTGTCAACTGCTATGAAGAAAAAAAAATAGAAAATAACAATAAGACCAAAAAACAAACAAAACCTTTCCTCATCTTCCCTGGATTTATGTGTAGCTTTTTGAAGACTCTGTCATTTTTAGCTTTGAATGTCTTTACTTTTTGGATGCCTTTATTACTTGTCTGTTTCTTATAACTAAAATATATATTTATGGAAAATGATGAGATTCTCATGAATTATTGGCTCAAGGCATCATAAAGGAGGCATTGAAGGGGCAGGCAAACTATACACAAACATCTTATAGAGATTTTTCCCTTTCTACTTCAATGAATTTATTTGGGAAATGTTTATTTGCCTGAATGTGCCCTGCCAGCAAAATTTTATACATGACAGCTAGTTTTATTGTTGGTGCACATTGTGAATAACAACTTTATTTGATGGCAAATGAGATACCCCAAGTTGCAAGCTTTCTATAAATGTATCTGAATTGTTCAATTCTGTTCTCATTGTATAATTTCTGCCCTGGCCCCTTGCCTGCTGATATTCAGATAAAGACTTCATTCAAATCATTTTCAAAACTGTCCTGTGTTGCTGAATATCCTAAGTGGTCAGATTGTTCGCTGTGTATTAGCTATCACACACGTACCTCACAGCTTTTCATCAGATAGTGCCAACATCATTTCTTTATAATGAGTGGTAACGGGAATAACAAAAGAATGCCTCCTGTGAGATTTCCAAAGTCTGGCAGATTATTAGCAATAGAATTAGCCTATGATTGTATAGACTCACCTCTCTGAATAAGCAAGTGAATCATTTTGTTTCTTTTTCTTCTCTGCTCTTTTTCATGACTTCTCACATGGGTATGGAAATGGTGATTGCTGCTTGATTCCTAATGACTTGGCCCTTGGCTTCTCCTTCAGGTAAGTGTTTCTGATTCTTCCATATTCTTAGTTTACAATCATTTCTTGGTGCTAATTTATCTTCTTGAGTACTCTAGCAAAATGAGGTAAAAATTAAGCCTAGGAAGACAGATGAATGCCTGAGGTCCTTTTCAGTAATGGCATAGGACATGGACTAACATGAATCCTCAGTGATATTGCTGTTTATAGGATCCACATGTTCAAAATTTACTTGAAACCTGTTGTTACCTAGTCTTTTTTAGAACACTAGCTCTCTTAGAAACTATTTACTAATCATAACCTTGTTTATTTACATATAAAAATGTAGTCTTTCTAGTAGATGGTGACAGTATGGCCATCAGGTCACAGCTAACATTGTTGATAATCCCACCAGCATATGTGTTAAAACAGAATTCCAACTTTAGATTTGACGATGTTGTTCATCTTAGAGGTAAGCTTAGAAAAGTCTGGTGTGAAGGCCGAATCTGACCAGAGGGGAATTACGGGCTGCTTTTTACATGTCTTAGTGCTTGACAAATATGAAAGGAATCATGCAATGAAATCATATACAAACTTTCAATGTTAATAGCTAGGACTCATTGTTGTAACAGTGTCATGCTTGGTCCTTAAACATTGCTTGTGGCTACTTTCATGTGGTAACCATCAGGCCCCAAAATTCCCTGGTATTTGTATTCTGACCTGGGAGAAAGTCTGCTGAGATTACTTTGAGTATGAGCATATAGGGGGTTAATTGCTAAAAACCGTTGCCTTTGTATCCACTGATAATCATCCACCTAGCCTCTTCTGCCAGATCACATGAGACCCTATAGTATCGAAACGTATCAAGCCACATAGAAGAACAAATCTTGACTACAGATTTAAATGTTCCTGGAACATTCTTTTACATAGCTATGTTTCTCATATATTTCTCATTACTTTATTACTTAGTATTCAACCCATTGAATCTAATTCATTTTATCCTGGTCTGTCTTTGAGTTTGTCTATGCACATTCAAAATCAAGTGGTTTATGGGAATTCGGGAAGTGACATTTTATGGCTGGTGGATTTGCAATACATCATGCAATGAAAAACAGTTTCCTCTGACAATCTTACAAAATTCTTGATGTTTGGTATAGCACAAGAGAACAGAGAAATCCTATGGACACTGGGTATTCTGAATTGCATATAAATCTACATAGAACCGTTCAATGCTGAGTATTTTTATCTAGTTTGGTACCTCTGATGCCCCAAATATACATAGTTGTGCTTTATGGAACTGATTTTGCAGAGTATTTTAGGGGTCAAGGAAAAATTGGGGTGATTCTATGCACTTTAATTAAGAAAATCAAGCTTAACTAGGATGGATTTCTATTTTCTCACCTCTGCATTTTGCAGAAATGATTGTATTTTTAGTTTGGATTAGCAAAAGAGACAGCGAGAACAAAGAAAGCATACTCTTGGAATATTGCAGGAGACAGCGATGTAGAAATGACTGGTTATTAAGAATATGCATTATCCTGTAGGTTTAAACCACTGGGAAATAAAGCTTCCTCGCCTGCACTTGATATATGATGACAGGCACAAAGAAAAAGGCAAACACACACCGGATCTTCAAGCCTAGTACATTTATACTGTATGTTTTCTGAGCATTTTCATGAAAATTTGACATTACAGCACCTCAGATAGAAACAGCAGGAGTCACCAGGGAAGGAACAGCTGGATATTTTATTAGGTTTTTATGTTGTACATACGGAGCCCGTGTTTGCCATTGTCAGTGTGTAAAAGGATATGAAAGCTCTGAGCATCATTCCAATCTTGAAAGCATAGGAGGCGTCAGCTTTGTTCTCTCAATACTTAGTTGAAAAACTCACTTTGAGGTCATTGAGAACAGAAAGCCTGTTCTGCTTGGAATGTTAACAGTTCAGTTTCAAAATAAAATAGCCCTTAATTGTTGTAGGGAGGGTGATTCTTTGTAACTAGACAGTTACGTGGGTGGACGTAGACATATAGGTCGATGTGACTTTGTGTTCTGCAATCTTGCAAGTGTCTGTCTTCTCCTGTGCCTTAGGTGGCACTAAGGAGGGGCCTGTTTGTCAAAGATCAAGAAAGATATTCATTTCCTGGTGTCATACTTCTCTAAAAATTGCATTTATGCTTTTATTTTGTGTGAGTGTGCAGGGCAGGGGAAGTTGGCTACATGTGGAGGCGTGAAAATCAGAGGAAAATATTCTGGAGTTTTCTCTGTGTCCACTGTGGATCCTCAGGACTGAACTCTGGTCATTAGGCTTGACACCCCTTGAGATCACCCACTGGCCCTGTAGTCCCATTCAGAAAACACTTTCGGGCTACCCATTTACCTTCTTTGATGAACCATTTTTACTCAACACTTCTTATAGACATCTTCAAATTGGGATAGTCTTTGTAGGCCATTCTACTATTCATCTTTATGTATGCCACCAAATCTCATCACTGTCTCCTCATTGCCATTGCCTAAAATGCCTCGTTTGTTTCAATGCCTGCCTTCACAAAATGACTAGGTTATGTAAGAAGCATAAATTCATGTTCACACCATTCTGGATGACAGATGTCTGAGATATGGTATTTTTTTCTGTTATTGTTGAGAAAATGATTTGGTATTTAACAATGGCTATTCTTCAGAATCAAGACCCACAGTCTCTGTCTATAAAATTCTGGGATTTGAATGGTGTGTACCATACCACTCTATTCTGGATATTTTTAAATTATTATTTAATTATTTTTATGCAATATATTTTGATCATCTTTTCCTCTCTCCGACGACTCAATGAACCTCCCCACCTTCCTCTCCATGCAATAGATGATCTCTTTCTCTCAAAACAAACTAAAAGCAAAACAAAAATGAAAATTAAAACAAACAAACAAAAGACCAGTAAGACAAACACACACAAAATAAAAGCAATGGGGTTCATTTTGTGTTGGCCAAATATTCCTGGGCATGGATCCTGTGTACTTGATATACTGATATTCTGTTGGGAAAATCTGACTTCCCCTTTGCCAGCAGGTATGAATTGCAAAGATTTCCTTGGTTAGGGGTAGGATCCTAACTTCCACTTCCTTCTCTCACTGCTGGTTCCCCAATAGACTTGATCCTATCAGGTCCTGTGTGTGCTGTCAGAATCTGTGAGTTCATAACTGCATCAGTCCTGCTGGTTCTGGAAGATGTTGTTTTCATGGTGTTATCCTTCATGATTGTTTTGGTCTCAGATTTCAGCCCTATAAAATATACTAAAGTGTATCACATATAAATACCAGGAGGTAAAACTAATTTATATACACTTTGGTGACTAGTTCCTATAGAAAATATAATTTATTTAGTACTGAAACCAATTGTCACATTATATTACCCACTAAGTTAATGTTTTAAAATCTATATTAATTTAATGTTTTCCATTAGCAGTTGACATGAATACTTTTGAATCTTAATATCTGTATTTAGTTTCTCAATGTACATATTTCTATAATCCTATCTTTTGATCTGTTTTTAAATTAAATTTATTTCATGGAATAATGATGTTAAAGAAATTAGTATATCAAAAGGTGAAAATATATTCCTAGAATAAATTATCAAGACTCTGTCCAGCATAATTGATGGTGATTATTTTCCAGTATCCTGTCCCATTTATTACAGTAATAATCTTTTCATCCAATTAACAGTCAATTTGTTTAGTTATGTTAAGATATTAGCCATATTATTTGCCTGTTAATGAGGGTTAAATGTTAATTACACCATTCTAATACTGACTGAAAGTTGGTATACTGAAATTGCACAAATTGTTGGTTGCTTCTTTGGCCAGTGTATATTAATGCACTTTGTTAACATTGGGATTATTTTATTACCAACTTCATCATATCCTAATTTACTAAAATCAAACCATCCATTCTGTACTGCATTTAGCCATACTCTGGGGATATGTAATTAAATGGTTAAGGTACATTAGAGGTGTATTTTGCTGAATATCATGTCTGCTTCTTCATCTACTAAATTGGACAATAACAATTAACCATCACATCATGTTTTATTTTCTCCATACTCCCTTACTCATTCTTGGGTACAGATCGCTGGACCCTGACCCTCCTTACACTCTCTTCACTAGACTTGCAGGATGTCACCTTGCCTTTGTTCTTAGCTGCTCCATGATGCCTCTGCCAATTCCATCTTTTTCCCCACCTCCTCTGCTATTTACCCACCTGACCCCATGTGCCAATGTCAAGATACAACTCTTGCATTGCCTCAGAAGAGAAAGAGAGTTTGCTCTGAAGCCAGTAATGAATGTTGATCACTTAGGAACACAGAATTAGGTTAGACCATTTTTTTATACTACAATGTTTTAATAGTATGATAAAGGTTTATGCAGTAACAGACCAAAGTCTTAAATCATGCTATGTCTTAAATACTTACATGGAAGCATTATGTAGGTGGATTAAATCAAAGCTGAGAGACCTCTACTTTAGGCCTGCAATATTATTTGATAAAAAAAAACTGTTATTCTTTATTATAGGTTATTGGGAGCTATGTGTCTATACATTCCAAAGAATTAAAGTAATGGTCACCAAGACATGAGATATATAGAGTGATGGCAGTTAAGAAGCCTAAAGGCAGCCTAAGATAACTTGAGTTTTTTCATTTTTTTCTTTGCAAAGATTTCTCTAAGAGACACTTGCTCCTGTTCACATCAATTTAAACTGCAACCTCTGTCTCCACCCTTATGTGTTCTGTCTCCCATTCTTGCCCTTTCCCATTTTATCTTTCTTCTCACTTAGAGCAGATATTTTCACTTAGTTTCCCTCCCCCTATATCAGTTTCATAGCCAGTAGGTACTTAATGATAAGGAAATGTAGGTGGAACACAAGGAGTTATACTGATACACAGCATGGCACTGTGACAAATGAAACGCTTTGGTTTAGACATCACAGGTGTTATTTGCTTTATTTTTCAAATGAAGGCAATTAGAGGTCTCACCCAAGGTCACAAAACTAGTTAAGTGTCAAATATTAAACCCAAACTCAACTCTCTTGATTCCTAACCTGGTTTTTATTTCACTACAATAGGTGCTAAAAATATAATGTTGTCTGTTCTTGGGAGCTTCAGTGTCGAGTCCCCCAAGAACTTGTAGATAAAGAAAGAAGATGCCTTCTGAGAATTCCACTATGAAATAGACAGATAATGAATCAGCCACTGTAAAGTGCTAGAATCATTTTGAAACCAAGGGACCATTTCTGATTAAATAGTTGAAGATTTCCAAAGAATGAAATGTTAATAAGAAAAAGGAGACAGAAGCTCTTTAGAGCAAACCAAAGCTGGACAAATGTTTCCAATGGGCCAGTGGAGTCCAAGAATTTCAAAAACAATTGTCCATTACTATATCGCCTTGCACAGACTTTGCCAATAAACAATTGATGCATTTCATCTCACTAATTCATTTTTTTCCTGATCCCATAATAAGAAAATCTCTCTTTCTCTTCTCTTCTCTCTCTCTCTCTCTCTCTCTCTCTCTCTCTCTCTCTCTCACTAAAATCCACCTGCCTCTGCCTGCCTCCCAAATGCTGGGATTAAGGGTGTGCGTGAGCGCCACCACTGCCAGGCAACAATCCTCTTTTATTTAATTGATTAATTAATAATTAATTTCATTGTAGATGTAGACAGTGTGCACTCTAACAATCTAAGTTATTTCTTATTGATATTAGTCATTTTAATTAAAAATGAACACACTTGAGGCACGAATAATAAAAACTCAGAGACAAATAGTGGGGTTCAAACTGAAGATCTGAAAAGCAAAGTAGCCAAGCTGCTAGAGAGCTCTTACCTCTATGAACTCTTCAGAGAGAAGAAGTGAACTCCTGTCTCATCCCACTTACAATCCTCTCCAGTGCTGGGATTAAAGGCATGCACCACTACCTCTGGTTCTCTGACTACCTAGTGTGGGTGCTGGGATTAAAGCTGTATGCTGCCACTTCCTGGCCTGTATGGCTGATTAGTGTGACTGGGTAGTGTTCTGATCTTCAGGCAAGCTTTATTTATTACAATACAAATGAAATATCATGACAAACATTCAAGATTATGTCTTGCCCTCTATACAGCACACAGTGGCTGATCAAAAATACTGATTTCACTGAGAAGTATATTTTTATTATCAAATTCTGAAGATTTTTTAAAAGCCACTGAACTCTCATTTTCTATATGAATCTCCATAAGATACTAAACTAGGTGTACATATATTCCACATTTCACTCCATTTACAGAGAGAAGAATGAAAGGGAGCCAAAACTTCCACGAGATTAATCTCTACCTGCTTGGAGAGAGTTCAAGCACAGTGCAATATTGAAGGGCTACATTTCATGCACTTTGTGGGGGCTAAAACAGAGTATCTGATGGTAAATGACTTTTTAGTAGTTTCTCCTTCTTAAATAACTAAGTAATAAGAAACAAATCACTCATAAAAATATTCTTTGCCATGAAATATATTGTTTTCTGCATTTATGACTTGTGTTTTAAATTTATTCCATATGCCGGGTGGTGGTGGTGCATGCCTTTAATCCCAGCACTTGGGAGGCAGAGGCAGGTGGATCTCTGAGTTTGAGGCCAGCCTGGTCTACAAGAGCTAGTTTCAGGACATGAACCAAAAAGCTATGGAGAAACCCTGTCTCGAAAATAAAAAAAAAAAAATATTCCACATTAGATAATAAAGGACTATTATGATAACTTCAAATTTCTATTGTTACCTAGTTAGATCTTGAATAAATATTTAATTCCAGGGAACAAAGGACAACATGAATGTATCAAGCCATCCAGGAATTTTGGTCAAATGATAGTAGAATTTTTAGTTCAAAAACCAAAAATTTCTTTTGCAAATCAAGGAAGCATTTGATTGTAACAGAAATGAAAAAATGTTTGGATATATGAAAGAAAAGGAGACAGAGACAGAGAGAATATTGAAGTAGTTTCCTAAGGTCATCATGAGTATTTACCTTAATATGATGAGAGAAGCTGAAACACAAAGCCAAACAATGTCTTTTTACATCGGGAGCTCATACAAGTACCATGTAGAACCAAGCAGATATTTCTTCATATTTTTTTAATTTGCCTGAAGTGAACCAGAATAGACATAGATTGTTAACAAGGTAAGGGAGGAGATTACTACATAGTCTTTGGACTTCAGCATCAGGTGAGGCAGGCATCAGCATTTAAATTTACATTCTAAACTCAGTGCAAATGACTTCAAAGCTATGTGATAAAAAATATTTTATTTTATTTTCTGTAAAAGATATTTTTTAAAAAAACTATGGGATTTGAAGATGTAGGACTAACTAAAGAATGCTACCATCTTTGTGTCTCCCAAAGTAACGTCATGGGCTAAGAATCTTCCATGCTTTCTATAGATATTCTCAAGGTAGATATCTGTCACCATGAGTCTGTGTATAGAAATGCCACACAGTGAGATATTATCAATAATAAAAATAGTGCCACTTTTCTCAAGACTTGAAAATTAGGGGCATTCTGATGGTACTAACTGCATAACCATTAAATCGTTTTCTTTGTAACGTTGGATAAACTATTGAAAATAGGTTATGCTATTTTTTGGATTGTTATGCACATCCGTGGTGTACACATGTATCTATTCCCTTATATACATATCCATATGTATGTGCAGGTACAAGTGCACACTTGCCTCTGTACGATCATGGGGGGAAGAAGTTAATGCTAATCATTTTGCTCGAACACTATCCGTTGACACAGGGTCTCTGACTTGAACCCAAGGCTTGCACATTAGCTTCCATACTAGCTACCCAGCTTCCTGTGGAGTCCACACCTCTGAGTTTTGAGGCATTTACACGGATGTTCTATCTACTGAATCATTTCTTCAGTCCTCACGAAAGGCTAAAAACTCTTACTTCTGCTTTTTAATAGGCAAATCATTGATTTTTGCTTTTATTTCACTTGGGTGGGAGCTCACCTTTAGTGCCATTGGAGCCATCAGCCATCAAGTCTCCATTAGCCATGATTCAATCTTTTTGTAGAAGTAATCTGTGTGGGAAATGGTCTTTCTATGTCAAGGTGGTTGTTTAGCTAGATCAGGAAAATGCCTTGGAAGAATTTCTTGCTTAAATCGATTTTGCATATTGTTCCTCACAAAATCCAAATAGTTTCTATTTATCTCAAGAGACCTCTTAATCTGGATCATTGCTTTTGTTTCATTAACTCTCATAGGAGACTTCTTTTCGGAATAGCTTGTTTAAATACTCTAACGAAGGAATGCATCGTAACTGGCTCAGGCTTGTCATGTGGCATTGTCAATATTCATTTTTTTTTCTGCTAGAAAAAATATAACTTTCTTTATCTCTGGGCTTAGATCATATTTGAAATTTCCGATCCCTTCACAAGGAATGTCATCTTGCCATCAAATAACCCAGATGACAAAAACCTGCAGAATCTGTACACAGACATTCCTGTTAATGTTATTAAAGATTTGAACAATGCTCACCACACATAAAAAGATGGCACATTCTAGACAAGGTGTGACCTATTGAGATAATGGTTCTAATGATGGAGGAAGACCAGGCATAACATCACAACTACGACTAAAATGGAGGGTGCACCCTGAAGACCCAAGGTTAGAGGCTTAGTCCCTGGCTTGGTGCTTTTGGGAGCTGGTGGAAAATTACAGCAGAGGGTCCCATAGGGATCCTTCAACCACTGAAACAAGCCTTCAAAGGGGCCTGAGGAATCCTAGACCTTCATTTCCTCTGTTTTTCCCAGACACAAGCTGCTAAGTTTCTTCCATTGTATGTTGTCACCATAATGTACTTCTTCACCATAGGCCCAACAACAATCAGACAGCCAGTTTAGGTCTATAACTTCCCAACCTTTTCTCTCTACAAGCTGATTATCCAGCTATTTGTTTTAGTGGTAGAAATATGGCTAACATAATAGTGTATTTATTTTTCATGCACATTTATTTTATCTGAATAAATAGTATTTCTGAAACAAAAAATATATAGTGTTCAATGTTGAATTCTGTGCTGTACTTTTAAAATATCACCTATTCAGAGAATCTTTAAAAATAATTATGATTAATTTTACTGAGAACATAGGGCATATTTCTTAAGGTATTCTAAAATCTCTTTGTGGATTAAACTCTAAATGTGTAAATGAACACTATTAATTACTGCCTGTTCTTTCCACCACTTCACATGTAACTGCTTGCCCTGAGTTGTTTTTACAGAACTCTACTTGAGAAGCACACCCTTGGGTCACATTGAGGATCATTAGAAGATACAGCCCAAAGAAACTCATTACTTTATTTACTGTTAGAATTTTGTTGAGGATGTTGTTGTCTGCATGGCCCTATGGGAAAACTCCCAGGAGAGAGATTTCTCATGGGGCAATGCTGGGAATAGTCTCCTGTTTCTAGAATGAGTGCTTTGTTGGTCCTGTGGACTTACACACGGACAGAATGGCCTGTTTTTCCATGGATACCTGGATTAGCAAATACTATGAACTGAGGACAACTTTCCTAAATTGGAGTAATACAGGCTGTGATATTTTTTCTCTTGTCATCACTTCACTGTTCATGTGATCTTTCCTGTGTTAATTCACTACCTTGCATTGAATCCATTGGCTTAATTCTATTTGATTTGTAGCATGGAAAATATACTTGGAAAGTCTTCAGGAAAAGGCAGAGTATGAAAGAGAAAAGAACCTCAATTATCTGAGATCAAGATATATCTTGCAAGATAAAAGTCTGGCCTTAAGTAATATTGAAGATTGTTATTAAAATAGTCTGGTAGAGTCATAAAGTCCCCAGAGATGAAAATGTTTGTTGAACGAATTTAGACACTCTCAATAACACACCCTCAGCATGCATACGTCACAGAAGCAGTTAACAGTAATGTGTATTACCAAAATAAAGATAGCACTGCTGGTATAGCAAAGTGTGAGTGCCTGAAAGGATTCAGGCTCAGCATGGTTCTAAAAGCGCAGTTATCTAAGCATGACCATCTCAAAATGAAGTAAATGAAAGGAATGTGCATAAGCACTTGCTAAATAATGGTGAGATTTTACATTTTTTTTTTCAAAAAAAAAAAAGGTAAAATAGAAAGGCCACCAGGCTCTTTAAGTCATGTTTGGTAAAATTAGCAAAGACTAAAATTCACTTTTAGTGACTGTTTCATGAGTCTGACAAACACACGGAGTGCTGGAATTATCTCCATATTCACACATCAAATATTTCAGTCACTCCTTGAAGGTCCTCCAGTTCATCCTCTTACATCTGTTCCCTCCAACTGTGAGTGGGTTCTCTGTTCATAAAACATAAATAAGAACACACACTATGAAACATTGCAGCCTTCAAGTTAAACTTCTATTGGTGAACAAAATTATTTTTGATACTCATTCAGGCTATGTGTGTAAGTCGAAGGTTTTAGGTGGAGCAATATGCTTAATTTCATGATGAGAACTGTACCGTCTTTGGGAAGACAGGAGTACATCATGCAGAGACCTAGGAGCATGCTGGTGGCTCACACAGCATGGTAGGGGAAGTGTCAGTATGGTTGATATAGGAAACAGTATGAAACTGGGCAGAGAAGGGAGCTTAGACATGAACATTAATGAGGAGTATCTGCTTATGAAAAGATCATTTCAAATAAGTTAAAAAGTTAAATATTAAAAACAACGAAAATGTTAAAAAAAGTACTTAGGAGTCTTGAAGGTAAGTTTAGAAGGAAAGATAACTTAAGAAAATTAGAACATAATAAATTTTAACCAGAAAAAAATAAAATGTAGGGTATCACCAGACTCAAATTTGTATAATTAATTCTCACAAGGGCAAAGCATTTGTTCCATATATAATTGAGCATGGATACAGACACTGTGTAATGAGTAGATATAAATTTCTTTGACAATCAGTCTAAAAAAATAGACAAGGCAAAAGAAACAATTCTGCTGAAGAAATACAAATGTCCAATATACATATAAAAAGATGCTCATTGGAATTGGTGTTTCATTCAGCAATTCTACATCTGGGAATCCATTCTATAGCAAGAAATACTTATGTATGTAGGCATGGATTGTTTTGCATCAATGGGGAAATAAATATGTAAATTTTACTTCATTGGCACTATCAAATATTATGCAGCGATTAAAAATAATGAGCTAGATCTGTAATAAAGAATGAGCTAGATCTCATTAAACGTGAATGAGCCTAGATCACGTAAAGTTCTATGTTAAATGACAAAATTACAAAGCAGTTTGCTCAGCAGGATTCTACTGATGGTTAATTTGACAAAGGAAGTTTGCAGCTATGTATGGATGAGATAGAACAATAGATGAAATGAGCCTAACAAATAAAAAGCTAAGATACATCTAAAATGAAGAAAACATTGAGGCATGGAGGACTGGGAAAACTATGGAAGAGATAGAGTGATAAGAAGAGGGAGAGATAATGGGAATCCATTTGGCTGTCTACCAAACAAACAACAAAAAAGGATAAATTCTAAGTGGAGACTGTTCATTTCCTGGCTGCCCAGACCCAAATAATAACACAGAAACTGTGTTAATTATAACACTCTTTGTCTGACAGCGTAGGTATATTTTTAGCTAACTCTTACATCTTAAATTAACCCATAATTCTTGTCTGTGTTAGCCATGTAAGGAACTCTTCACTTTTTTCCTCTGCATCTGGGTGACAACTGCAAACTGAGCCTTTCCTCCTCCCAGAATTATAGTCTGGCTGCCACCCCTGCATTTCCTGCCTGGCTACAGGCAAATCAGTGTTTTATTAAACCAATACAAGTGACAAATCTTTACAGGGTACAAGACCACTGCCCCACAGGACTTCTTCTTTTATTTCTTTTCAAAACAAGAACTCTGAATCTAATCTCCTTTGTTTAGCATTTTTCCTGACCATTATCTATAACAGCTTGTAACCAACACTCTAAACAAAAACAAACATCCAGAATCCATTTTGGGGAATGTGAGTGAAATTTTATAGGCTACTTCCTGCTGATTGAAGGTGCTGATAATCTTATGGGGACCTAAAAAAAATTTAGGATTATAGTCAAATCCTGACTGGAATATTCTGTGAGGCTTGAACATCTCAGCCAACAGTCTTGAAGCTGTTCTGGATATAGAACTCAGAGGAAATTCCAACAGAGGTCCTCTGAAATGCTTAATTATCTGGACCATCCACTCCTATATGAGATTTTTCATGGGAATCTTCCTTGATCAAACTTGATTTTTCTTAGCCCAGAATGAATCCACAACCTCTTATTTCCTGTGGAAACAAAGTAACATCTTTTGACTTAAATTTTGAAGTCAAGGCTGTATGTATGTATATATATATATATATGTATGTATACATATATACA
>NC_022010.1:76889761-76894779 GCF_000317375.1 Microtus ochrogaster
AGGAAGGCAAACCCTAGTAGCATTCATGTCTGAATGTTTGTTCTGTTTTGTGTTGTGATTTGCTTTTCTGTTGGTTTATATTACTTGGTTGGTTTATATTCTGTTGTAAAATGTATGTATACATATATACATTATATATATAATCTAGCAGAATTTATAATCACATGTGTTTTAGCAGCTGTTGTTCCTTCCCCAGCCATCAAACAATTCAAAGACAACACATAACATACATTATCCAGACTCTCTGTGTATTTTCCACCTTTACGTGGCTTTATTTTAAGCTCTTTTTCTTTTATTTTAATTTTTAGTTTTTGGTTTTTTGACACAGAGTTTCTCTGTGTAACTTTGGCTGTCCTAGAACTCACTCTATAGACTAGGCTGTTGTCTTTGAACTCAAGAGATCCACCTGCTTCTGCCTCCCAAGTGCTGGGATTAAAAGTGTGTGCCACCACACCCAACTCTTTCTTTTCTTCTTAAAGACTTTATTCTTTTTCTTTTCTCTCACATGCCTGCATATATTTTTAAGCACACTTTAAACTGCTTAGAGTTTTTTTTTTTCATATGAAGCAATCTTTACTGTCTATCTCTCTTTTTCTAACCACACGAGTCTTTAATTCGCTAAGCAACGAGGCTAGGATTAATGCCATAACTTTGCTGGCTGGATCCACCACTTTCCTTAGCTTTCTGAAAGTCTAGTTTCAGGAATTTATTGCCACAACTCTATTGAGTTTCAAGGTCCCTGTTATCACCAAGAAGCAGGCTGTCAGCTATTCATTAACACCATTTAAGTGTTTGGGGATGGGGCCTCTTAAAAGAGCTGCAAGGTTGTTGCAGCTAAAGCTGAGGAGTCAGGAAGCCTATTTTAAATGAGAAGCACTTGCCTCTAGCCAATAAAGCCCACCTGAGAAACGGCTGCTATCAAGAAGCTGTGTTTAATTCTGTTCTTTTGTGTCTAGAATTACTTCCCAAGCTCTCTTAGGTTTTTTGTGGATGTAGTTGCCCACCTTGGTGCCTTTCATTCACAGGTGTTACGTGTTTGGGCTGAGTGTGCAGCAGAAATACTTGCCCCCAAGTAGTGCTAAGTCAAGCACATATGAGAGTAATAAGCTAAAAGCCATATCAACTTAGTGTATCTAAGTTTATACAGTATGGGAACTTCTGAAAATAAACCCTCCCAGCAGGGAAACCTGTGTGTCTTTATGCTTAGGAATGATGAAGGGTGAGCATACTCCCATCCTCACCTGCCCAGTACTGGGAGCACAGGCAAGTACTGCCATGCCTAGCCTTGCACCTGAGTGCTAGAAATGTGAACCCAGGACCTTATGCTGACAGAGCAATCACTGCACCAACTGAATCTTTTTCTCATTGACCACCCCACTGGAAAGTTAGTTGTCATTGTAGCTCCATTAGTAAGTGTGCCTTTGGGGATGGGGAGGTAGCCCTGAGTTTAAGGACACATGCTACTCAGGCAGAGGACCTGAGTTCCCTGCACTCATGTTAGAGAGCTCTGAATGACCTGTAACTCCAGATCTAGGGGACCCAACTTTTCTGGACTTCTGAGACATCTCTACTCACAAGTGCATACTGCAACACACGTGTAATTGTAAAATGAAGAAGAAGACTGGGAGGCGGAGGGTGGGAGGAGTGGAGGGCTCTTTTAAAGGTCATTAGATCACGAGGGAGCACCCTTCAGAAGGTCAATAGATTATCAGAGCTCTATTTCCCTTGGAAGGATTGAGTGCTGAAGTCAGGGTCACAGCAGGGCCACACCCCTCTGATTTGGGTAAATTGCTTTCTTGTCTTTCCTTGTTTTGGATAAGTCACTGTCAATCCCAGAATTCTGTGGAGTCTAGCTGCCTTAATGTTAATGTGTTCTACTATATTCTTTCCTTATGTCTATGATTACGCTTCTGTGATGACATTGATCTTTAGATAGTGCCCTCTCCACTTGAGTACATCATCAGTCATCAGCCCACCTAGAAAAATCTTCCAGATAAATCACAATCTGAGCTACCAAGCTGAAGACTTTGTGTAACTCTCTTTGGGACACAGTTTGACCCAGAATACCAGAAAAAAATGATATGATTCTGTCATTATCAATATTGGATTGCATTCTTGGATTTAATAAATATTGGATATATTTAAGTTAAAATTCTGCTAAATATGTAAGTAGCTATGCACATAAACCTATATACACCCACACGTCTCTTCCTAAATAGTCTATGAGCCATAGGATTGGTGTTTATTTTATGTGTTCAGATTTAATATGTAGATCATAATATCTATGAAAGATATATTTTTAAATATCATTTCAAGATAGAAACAATTACAACATTAAATGGCACTTTCTTTTTAGAAAATCTTGTTCAGAATAACTTACATAGTATTCAAGTAAAACAAGATAATGTACATATGCTATATTCAAAAAAGGTATACTGCTGTATTAGCTGCACGAGAAACGAAATCATTATAGAAAATCAGAAGCCTAAGCTTACTGTGTTTTATATTCCTCTTTTAAAGCAAAAACAAACAAACAAACAAAAACATAGATCCATTTGTTTTGCTTTCCTTTCTGACTATAAGTTTAACTGAAAGTATTGCTTTTGCTTTGTGAAATAGTAAGCACTGCCTCTCAGCCTGACTTTTGTGCCCCTGTCTTGAATAGAAAGCAATGCAGGAATATCTAAATAGAAATCAACTGTTCATAGAAAATGATGCAAAAGAAACAAGAAAACACATGGATTTCATTGGATTCTCAGAGACACAGTCAATGAACTGCAAACGCCAAAGCACCTCAGAAAATCTGCGTGGGCAAGCAGGCCTGTGAGCCATAATGGGGAGGCATGTCTTCGTCAGCTTAGGGAGCTGCGACTATTATACAAGGTGGTTGGAGTGTGATCAAGGGAAATTCAAAAGAGAAAGATTATTTCATGACCATAGAGCATAAAAATAAAATGTAAAAAGGCAGATGAATGTGTGTTTGTTCTATTGGGTAGAAAGTATCTATTTTCAGAAACAAAATTGCCCTGTACTTTCTTAGGGGCAGCAGAATGTGCCTAGTCTTTCTACTCAAAATTTTTAAAGTGTATCAAGCCTTTAAAAACCACAGACCAGAAAAGCACACTTTTCATTATTCAGTGGGTCCTGCTGCATTGGATTGTATAAACGCACCTATATACTTTCTTCATGGGAGCCATGGGAAACTACACAGTTATTCAGCATGTTCCCTAAGCCCCAAACCTCAGTGGTCTTCACACTGCCAGGGACTGAAGCCTTGGATCTCCTAAAGAAGAGTTTCTGGTCCTGATTGCTAGGACACTGCAGCCTGTTCTCCATTAGCTATCATAGGCGGGGAGCAGAGCATCGAACTGCTTGGCTGTAGACACACTGATTTGCAAAGACTTCTAACTAGATATGGTGATAGATGCCCTAGCACAGTTAATTTTACTCATAAATATCTATCAACTTAATAACAAATTATTTGTACACACATATGCACAGGCACAGACATACACCCCCCCCACACACACAAGCATACTTGACATTAGGTCAGTAAGGGTCTCTCCATAGGCAGAAGGGACCGGTGAGAGATGTGACAGAAAGGAGAGGGAAAGCAGGTAAAGGGTAAATTTGTACCACATACATCAATATGTATGAAATGTATATTAATATATGAAAATGTCATAATAGGTTTATTAATTTTTATATTTAGTAAATAAGTTAATAATGAACCAGACATGCTGCCACAGACCTTTAATACCTGCACTTATGTGGGGCTGCAGGGGGGGCAGGGATGGGGTAGGAGAGTCTGTTTCTCAGAGTATTGGCAAGTATGGTCTATACAGTTTTAGACCAGACCATGCCTCAAAAGAGAAAACTAAAAAGAAGATTAGAAAAATAAATTTAAAAGTTATTATTAAAAAGGAAAGTGACTTTTTTGTAAAGTTTGCATGTAAAGTTTTCTGGGTGTGGTACAGAGAATAGAGAAAGCCGTAGAAAGTGCAGAGCCAATCCATAGAAGTGACTCAAAATTCGTTTAACTTGTGGAAAACTCCTTCTCGTTCCTTGCTACCTATGAGATCTGGAGCTCAGTCCGTGAAGTGCTTGCTGGCCTTGCAGTCAGTTCCAAGATCTAGCATTAAAAGGCCAGCACTGAGGGGTTTTCCCAGAGAGAGTAGTGGTAAGAGAAGCAGATCCCTGGCCAGCTACCAAGTTTTACTTGCGAAATCCCAGTACATTGACTTTGTCTTTCAAAAAAGTGGAAGATACCTAAGGACACCTAACTTTGTCCTCTGACGTCAAAAGCTTATGAATGTATGCACTTGTATCTGCAAACACATGTGCACACCCACACAGGCAAATACACACACACACACACACACAGGCAAACACACACACACACACACAGGCAAACACACACACACACACACAGGCAAACACACACACACACACACACACACACACACACACACACACGTGAATGCATGCATACACATTGTGTTAACTTTGGCTTCTCCAGACAATTGTAATTGCCTGTGTGTCCTCAATACATTCTTCCGTGATAGTGCGGTAGTTTACCGAAGTTTGTAACAGCACCAAAGATTCTGGAAAATGCCATTTGTTTGTTACTGATTAGCTTCAATTTTTTCTTTCTTAAAGTGACAGAGAAAAGACTAGTATCTGCAATCTTCTGTCAGTTTAAACTGGGGTCTCGACGCCTATTCTAAGAACAAAGTGACTCTCTGTGGACTGAATTCCAGTAGCCTCGCCCTCTTCCTTCTTCCAAGCAAATTGTGCCTGGGCCCCACCCTGGCTCTCAGATGAATGCCTTGCTTTTTTATCTTACCACATTGTATAATTTGGGGAAGAGCCAAATGTTTCCTTAGGGATTCTTTGCTCCTGCTTTAATCTTGGGGGAGAATAAAAAAGATGCAAAGGAAATAGGAAACAAGCTTTCTCTGCTTCTTCAGGGAAAGTTCATTGAGATGCAAAAACTGAAGCATATGGGGAAATCAAAG
>NC_022010.1:76895119-76926181 GCF_000317375.1 Microtus ochrogaster
AGCCCCAGCACCATTAGTTTTTAATGTAGCATCAGGAGACAGTGAGATGGCTCAGTGGGTCAAAGAGCAGCCTGACTCAAATCGTCAGAACCGTGTAAAGGTGGAAGGAGGGCTCTGGCTCACAAAGTTTTTCTCTGACTTTCCACAAACATGCTGTGACATACCCTACCGCCCACCCCCACACACATGTACATACAAATACAAATGTGACATTCTTCAATTTCCTTCAGCCATCTTCTTCGATAACTTTAGACATGTTAATGATAATTACTAATGAAACCTTTCTAAGCGAATGAGATATATTTTCATTAGAAATCCCATTTTGCTAGGCCTTCAGATTAAAAACTGGTTCAGGACAGCCAACTGAATTGAGGCTTCAGAGGAGCAAAGTTATTTTCTTTAGTATTGGGACATAATTCTTTGCAAAACACACACCTGTACTGGAAAGTAGTTCTCATTCATCTGAAATCCATTTACCTGATGACGCTCCACGAAAAGAAGTTAAGTTTGTGGAAAGTTATTAGGCAAATATAAGTTATAGATGGAAGCATCTATTGCATTGCAGTTGATCTGAAATAATGGAATAACTCAAAATGAATACTTTACAATCAGAATAGAAACTTGGCCGAGAGTATGACGACAGTAAGAGATTTGATGGCTAATATCATGTGTCACAAAGGTAGTGGCTTCCACAGTTCTCATAGGGCACAGCTAGGAAGAGCCGGCTCCCTGGAACCTTTGCTGAAGCATAGCTATGATGATGTTACAGGGAAATAGGATTCCCTTTGGGGTTTTAGTCACATTATTAAAAGAATTTAGAAATGGAATCTGAAGGAAGTCCCAGAACCATCTTATTCAAATCTGAAATGAAACTCCTGAAGAGACAAGCTGTACATCTCAGCAGCTACCAGGAGAAAGAATTTGGAAGAGAAAAAAACCCTGCCTTTGAAAGTTAGGACTTGGGACACCCGTTGTGTTCAGTGATGGAGGCTGGCAAGCAGCCATGTGGCTGATGGGGAAGGAGGCCTCCAAACTGAGCAAGCTCAGACTGTCAGGGAAAGCAGGCCAAGGCTTTGGTTAGTATCTGAACTGAGATTAAAAAGAGGGAAAAAAGAAAAAAAATATTCCTTAGTTGACTTAGAAATCAATTTTTTTTTTTTTTGCATTAGAGGAAATCTGTAAGTGAGCACATTAGGGAAGGGTATCTGGAAAGAGTAAATGTATTTTCTCACTAATGAGATAATTATTCGTCCTGTTTTTTTAGCACATCATTGGGGAAAGCAGCCTTTCTGGCCAGGTGATTGGCAGGCCAGACAGATTAACTCTTAAGGAAGGAGACAATAGTATACAAAGTTATAGACTTTGGAGCAGATTAGAATGGCATGTCTTCATCAATAGCTAGTGGTAGACTCTGTTCTTTGGGAACAGGAAGAAGTGGCTTTCCTTAAAAATTATATTACTTTATTTATTTGTGTGTGTGTGTGTGTATGTGTGTAACCAGGCATGCATGCATGTATGAGTGCATGCATATGCATATTTGTGTGTGTGTGTGTGTGTAACCATGCATGCGTGCGTGTATGAGTGCGTGCATATGCACATTTGTGTGTGTGTACATACATGCGAGTGTGTATGTGTGTGTGTATTGGGATGTGGAGCAACGGGCTCATGTCATGATAGGCTTGTAGAGGTCAGAGAAAGGTTTTCAGAGTTGATTCTCTCATACCACCACGTGGGTCGCAGCAATCAAATGCAGATGTCAAGATGTCAAGCTTGACACTTAGTGCCTTCACCTGCTGCTGAGCCATCCCAGGAGCCAGGATATAGTTCCCCCTTACAGAGAGCCTCAAGAAACTCTTACTGTCACCACCTTTTACTGGGGAGTTTCAAATCCAGAAATGACAAAGCTGGTGCTACTGTTTTAGTGTCCACAGGGCAAAGGAAGGTGAGGTAGGGAGGGGCTTATCTTCAACAGTCTCAGTCATGTCTGTGAAAGCCAAGTCATCTAATCACCTTTGAAAAGCTGTACCTCTGTGGACATAGCACACAACACTTGCTAGAAAAGGAATAAGAGATAATTAATTCTGAATCTAGTATATGTATACCAGGGCTCAGAATGACAGATTCAGGTTGCGTGGGTGACAGGTTTTATTGTTGAATGATTACACAAACTTTGACAGTCACAGAACAGAAAGGACATAAATCAGTGCATTTTCACACCCATTGGTGTGCATAACAGGTAGTGTGCTACAGAAAAGTGGGGAAGTCTCTGTTACAGACTTCAGAAGCTATTTGAGGATGTTCTTGGCTTCTGAGTGGTGGAAGTTAGTGATCCTCTACGTTAATGTTTAACCTGATAGCAGATCAAATGATAGGTCAGCAGCAAAGGTACGAAATAAATGTCTATTGCATGACTAAAGATAAGCAGAGAACATTTGGCTCTCAGTTGCAACATCCCAACTCTCCCTATCTTGAATGCCTCACCTGTGGGCCAGTCTGCAGATTCTGCAATAGAGGTCTGGCTTTTCCAGGGAACTCCCTGAGCACACCTCTTAATTTTGTTGTGCTGAGGTTGTGTCTAATGCAATACGTTTTGAGGAAACAATGATCCTTCACTCCAAATAACCTTTATAAATATGTACAACTTATCAAATGATTCCTGAACCAAATTTCTGCACTTCACAACATAAAAGGAGCAATGAATGCTAGAGGCAAGCAATAATAGGAATCAGTTTATTCAAATGCACCATCCCAGGAAATTGGAACATACTTTCAAGTCTGCGACTTCAGGGAGTTGAGGGACAGGAAAGACTAGGAGGAAGAAAGGAGGATGCAGTGTGACAATGAACAGGGACGATGAGGGTTTCTTTCTTCATCCATGTACTTGTAGACATTGTTTTCCTCTGCAGACTATAGCAATGGATCTTCCCCATCCAGGGCCAGACCTACAATTCTTTTCAGACTGACTGATGGCTTCTCTGTAAGGTAATAAGCGTGTTCCATCATAGCTTGCACAAAAACCATTTGCCTTTGAACTAGGTAGCTAGGGCTTTTCCTCTGCTGAAGGATTAGGAGTAAGTGGCAAGCTGAAGAAGAAGGGGAACAAAAGACAATTTTCAGAGGAGCTCATTAGAAGATTAGTCTTTACTAGTTGTTGGGAGGGGAAATGTATATTTAAGAACTTAGTAATGACTCATTAATTAATTTCACAAATATTTGCCGAATGCCTAAAATGTTAGTCCTTAATGGGTGAACAAAGGCCACACAATCCCTGCCTTAATGGAATTTTTAGCTTAAAGAAGAACATTAATCAAATAATCTCACAAATGTGTGGCAACCTATAATTAGAAAAGCAGAAAAGTACACTATTACTCACAATGGTGGGGCAACAGTATGTTAGGGCAGGAGATTCAGTTCAAATTGCCTGAAGGGACTGCAACGTGAACCATTAAACAACAACAACAGAATCCCACAGTGATATCCTTTAAGGTTTGTGGAGGGAGACTTTATGTAGAACAGTCACTGTAGGCAGAGTTCATAGCAGTTTAGGGATATTTTGAAAGCAATTCTAAACACAGCGTGGGAGAGTAGGAATTTGCAACCAAGGAAAAGCAAAATCAGTAGATGGCAAATTACTAAGAGGAAACACTGGGTGCAAAGGAGAGTCTAGCTAAGCCAACACAACAGAATTTCTACTGAAAACAGCTTGGAGAGATTAGACACTGTCTCTGGGGTGTGGTGGACAATGGTGGATATTCAGGGTAATAGGTAGAAGGATAGAGACTCAAGATAACACTGAACTTTACAAGAGAGTGAAGGCATAGACCCAGAAAGAGGAATCTAACTAATGTTTGGGAAAGCAAAAGACCTTATAGATTGAACCCAAATCCTAAAGTTGACAGACTTAGACAAAGAGCTTGTGGAGAATTTACATAAAGATGGATCTTAGGAGCCAAAAGAACTGAAAGTTGACCTCAGCTAAGGGCGAAAAGTTCTCTCTAAAGAAAGTTTGCAACAGAAAGCTGGACCCACAGGGCATGTTGATGTGCATTAACAAAAAGATCATAATAGGAAGAGTTCAAAGAGGGACACGATTTGCATTTGAGAAGACGAATTTGGAAACTTAAAAGAACATGGATTAATGCTCGTAGAGGTTTGTGGGCCATGTCTGGGTGGTCTGTACTTTGCTGTAGCTTAAAATCATGTGAGTCTGTGTAAATACATAGCGTATTTGGCAAGTGTGTGCAGGGCTAGATAGTCAAAGATCTGAGGATTGGGGAGCCATAGATTCCTTGTATAACTCTCTCTTGCAATACACAAACACTCTATGAGCTAAATGTGAGTAGCTAAATGTTGTTCTGATCTAATGCAATTCTATTACTACCAAAATTTTTAGTGTATTGTTATGTCATATGACATAATAAAGGGGTATTTTTATTAAAAGATATTCCAAATGTAAAAAATGTAATTGGTTTGCGGATTTTTTTTCTACTTGATAATGTCCACTCATGTTTTAATTGTTGGATGAGTTTTGAGTATTGAATATCTGTGAGGCCTTTTATTTCTTTATTTTTCATTGTTTTATGTTGGCTGTTGTGGCTTTAGTCTATGCTAGAGGAGCCCTTAATCTAAATAGAGCTACTGCTTTATCTAAGTAGACACTGGGGATCCTTTTTGAGTTCTCTCTATCCCACTTGTTGATTCAGAGCACCCAGTATATAGTGTTTTGTTTTAGAAATCAAAGATGAAGAACCCCACTCTGAAGCACTGCTCCTTCGACTTCCTCTACAATCCTACTGCTCACTATTGTACATACCACATTTTGGAACTGAAGGAATAATATCGTTAGTATGAGTGTATGCATCTGTGAGTATGTACAATAACAATGAGAGCAGGAAATTGCTGTCAAAAATCTTGCTGAAATGATGCTTAACTAAAGGGAAGCATTGCTCATGTACAAAAGGATGTGTAGGGAGGAAGTAACTGGATCAGTGTTGTGTATCTGAACATCCTTGGTGTGTAGTCTTTCTGTTCCTTATCTTTCACCTACTTAATGATTGTTTCCTAAAACTTACTGAAAAACAGTTATACATAAGAAATAATTCTGACTCAGTAAGGTTGAAAGTTGACCCTTGGTAGTTTTTATTTTCTTGTAGAATGTCATAAAGAAAGAACTCAGCATGAAAATTTAATGGTGTTATGAAGATGCCTAGAGACATATTCTCTTAGCCATAGAGCTATCAGGGGCAGATGAAGCGTCTCAATCCTCAGGAACAGGCAATGGTAATTTACTCTAGGTCTGTGGGATGTACCATGCGTAGCAATGAAAATCCATGTAATAAACTTGTGGTTGAAATATTACCTCCAGCTTCTAGACGTTTATTCTGTTCACCCATTCATCCTCTCCCAGGGATTGTGTTCTCATGAAGTCTTAGAAAACTGAACCTTCCTCGTGTCTGACACATACAGTTAGCCTTTACATCGATAGTTAACTGATGCATTTAAACCTTATACTATAATTTGCAGAACGTTAGCTTTGATTGTACACTAGAACAAAAGCCAATGTGATTATAGTGGAATTGTACATTTTAAGCATAGCTTGGTATTTTCTATCTTGCCCAATAAATGTTCATTTAAACATTTCTTAGAGCGTTAACTATCCATGAATCAAGTATTTTTTCTATTGTGTGTATTCTGTTGACAAGTTCTGAAGGTCTTAGCTTAAAATTATCAAGCATCTTTATACCCTATATGTTTTTATCTATATGAAATTTTATCCACATTGCCTTTACTTTCTTATGAAAGTCCTTGGAAACAAGAAAATGGAACAAGTATAATAAAGAGAACAAGTTTATTCTCTTGGAAAATAGATAATCTTGTCTCTGTATCTAAAATATAACTATTGGTAGTGAATTCATAAAGCTGGTTTATTTACACAAAGAACAATAAATTGTTCTTTCATAAACCACAATTTAAACTTGAGTTTTTCTGCATAAAATGAAACTGCAGAGTGGAAATATCTTCCTAGGTTCTGGTAGTTTAGGTAAAAATCCTTATCATTGGATTTGTTTAAATGAACGTTCTCCTTATGATTGGCAGGGATTAAGGTCATATTACTAAAGGGGTTTTAAGCTAAGCTTCTCTTTCTCATGAATAATGCCTGCTCTCTTATTTATTAATGGTGTTTTTGACAGGTGTCAGTTCTAAATGTATATGTACTTTTGCAAGGACTATTTAAACTCTGTGTTTAGTGAAAATGGAGATAGCATGTATGTGTTCAGCTCACAGAACTATGATAAAAACCATGGCTTATATATGAGTTTAATGCAACAAACTTACAACTGAAGCAGAGCTTTGCAATTTTAGATTTCTTTTCTTAAAATAAGCTAGTATGAATTATGAGAAAAATTTCAGAGGTTACCAAGATATATTTATTTATATTTCTCCTAGTATAAAAGCCCATTCTAAAGATATATATTTGTGATGAAGCAAATGGGTAGAAATGAGACTGCCTCTGAATTAATTTTAGCCTCTATTGAACTGGAATAGTTCTGTGCAACTACACGTATGTATAATTCTACCTAGCTATCCAGCTCTTAGATAGTATTTGACTTAGTTTTACATATATGGAAAGGCTTATTTCCCACAACCAGAAATTAATATCATATTTTCATTGTAAATATTTTCGCACATATAAAGTGATTAAACTTCTTAAAAGTAGTGTTAATATCAGCATGGCAGTATCACAGTGAGAACCACATCTAGTGTGTTACTTTCACGGGAGCAGTTGCCCCTTGGTGTAAAGGGGAACTTAAGAAAACTCACATTGTGATTATGTGGGTAGGAGAAGTTGCGGCTGATAGCGGTCCTCTCTTCAGAGAGAAATTGCCTGGTTCGGATTTATCCAAAGACAGAAGACAGACTTGTGCCCTGGGCTTTGTTCTCCTCTGAACCCCTTCCCAGAACTGACCTGGAGCCTCCTTAAACTAGAAAAGCTGGGACTTTTACGGACTATGTGTGGATGAAATGGAGACCTCTTTTTATTTATTTTTTAAAGTGTCTTCTAGCTCTCGAGATTTAAAGAAACACAGAAGTCTAGAAATCTGGGTTTGAATGAGAGATGAGTGGAGTTGAAAGGATTAGGTCAGTCTTAGTGAAGAGAAGGAATTGATTTTCCGTGGGAAATATATTGCTCCTAAAAAGAACACTGTACTTAAAACACAACTGCTTACAACCTAAGCAACTTGTTTGGTTTTAATTAAGGTGCTGTTGCTTTTCTGGTTCAGGTTGGCGCCAAACTCCTGCTTTGGTCTACCTGGAAGCTCAGATTATAGCATTCTTGTGTCTTCAGGCCTGGTTAGAAGTGCAAATTTACATGTAAGATTTTTTTTTGCATTTGTCTGCAATATAAAATCGAGTGAAAAGCAGCTATACCTGTGTCTTACAGCTTTGCACTGCTTACACTCCCTCAGCTCTCAAACGTGTAAACCTGGCAATATGAAGCTGGGAGAAGAGGCACATTTCTCTAATGGCAGTACTTTGGAAGCAGAGGTAAAAGGATCTCTCTAAAGTTGAGACCAGTCTTGTCGTACGAGGAGACCCTGTCTTGTCTGGTAACAGCAAGAGAAACAAAGAAAAGCAGTGGTAGTGCTGAAGTGTGCCATCAGCTCAGACTTTATGTTTTGAGTCACAAAGTCATAAGCTTCAGCAGGCACTTCTGAGGATAAGAACTCCTTAACATCCTTTGAAGGAGATGAGGAGGGTGAGCAGTTACAGGAGTTCTCTTAGGAACTTTTCTTTACAGCCACTGACAGCAGGCTGTGTTAGCTATGCTGTTGTATAAGACAAACTATAAAAACACAATTTGACTTCTGTTTTGCAGCAGGTATGTGCACATGACAACTCCCCGTGTTTTGCACCAGAGTTAAGAGTGAAAGGCTTTATTGACGTGGCCCACCTGCTCAGTCCCTGAAGCTCTTTGATGGTCACTTTCCAGCGAAAGCTTTCTCTGTTCCCCTGTGGCTGGCTGCATGTTCCTCCTATATGCACATGGAAAAGCCAGAAGCTTAATTGTCTTATCTTACTCAATTTAAATAATCTATATATTTTGCACCTCTTCCATTGTACTACTGCCCACAGGACAGTGAATTTCTTGAGGGATACTCGACAGTAATCTTACTTAATCTCTGTAGACATATATTGCCTTTGGATATCAAAATTGCCAACTCCTGTTCACAGAATAATGAGCCACTTCTGTAATTCAATTAATACCATTCTGCTTGGCTGAAGTATTTTAAATTAAATGTCATTTCTCCCTGAAATGAATCATACTGTAGTTAGGCAACAATGTCACCCAAAATTAGTTTCTCATTGTTATTAAGCTAAAACCTAAGTCCAAATCTTTTTTTTTACTTCTAAGCTAATATAGATACATATACACACATACACAATATAGTTTTAATAAATTAATTCTGAATAAAAATATTTGAGAAAATCATATCTATATTTTTTATTGTTAAACATAAAATAAATAGTGATGCAGAACATAAATATTTAAGAAGAACCATCTTTTTAACCTTTGGACCTGTTCTTGTTATGGGACTATTTACTATAGCTAAGTTATGGAATGAAAAAAGCCTGCCAACAACACATGGTTGGAGAAACAAAAGGCGGCACATATGCAGAATAGGGTCTATTCATCCTAAAGAAGGGAAAACTGAGGCTTGCCTCTGAGAGAAGGAAGGGTCGTCATGTTGGAGAAAAGAAACCAGATTCAGAAAGACACACATCATCTTATCTTCTTTCTTATGTGTGGTCTGGATCTAAACATGCCGTGAAAATCCAGACATGATGGTATATGCCTATAATGCCACCTCTCAGGGATAATGACGGAGGAGGATCTAAGGTTCTGAGGCTGCCTGGGCTCTATTGTGTAGTAGGAAGCCACTTATTTGTTCCTGGCTGCTCAGCCCCGAAATAATCACACAGAAACTGTATTATTTACAATACTGATTGGCCAATAGCTTAAGTGTATTGCTAGCTAGCTCTTACACTTAGTATTAACCAATCTCCATTATTTTATATTTTACCATGAGGCTTGTGGCCTACCAGCCAGGTTCCAGCTGGCAGCTGGCATCTTTTCCCTCCGGTGGCTACATGGTGTTTCCCTGACTCCACCTTCTTTCCAGCAGCATTCAGTTTCGTTAATTTAGTTTTCACCACCTAGCTCTATTCTGCTAAGCCACTGGCCAAAGCAGCTTCTTTATTCATTGACCAATAAAAGCAACACATATACAGAAGGACTTCCAATACCACTAGAGCAAGATTCTGTCTAAAAGCAAAATGACACGACAGCAAAAATAAACTATACAAAAAACAAAAGTAAAGGGAAGACAAAAGAAGACCATATTGAGAATAGAGGAGGTACAACCTGGAGAGCAAAAATAGACCAAGATGGGAGGAGTGACTGGTTCCATGGTAGATGAGTGACTCCCATTGATTCTTTCTACTTAATTAGCACAACTGCCCCAAATATCAGATGTATGCCACAGTTATTCATTTTAAGCTAACACCATCATATTTTAGGAGAGCTTTAGGTACCTTGCCAATTGATAAGTTATGGTGATTCATCTCTACTCACGGCAGAGCCCAATCCTCATTCAGTTTTACAGATAGATAAGTATTCAATTACACACTGTATACAACCTGAGTATTGTTTGCTACATTTCTCTAGTGGAATACAATTCCGACAGACATTTATACACAAGTCAATAATGTCCCCAAGACCATATGAAAGCTGTCAGGCCATGATCTATGCTAGACCCGACTGGCCATCATGCCATGTTGTTTAAGTGACTAAAGGTTATTAACTTACTGTAATGGGAGTCCGATATCTGATTCAGTTGCTCATATCCATTTCAAACAAAACTTGCCATTCGTTTGGACATAACCACACTTAATACCAGTGACTAATGGCAATAGTTCTCCAGTGTTGCAGCAAAATAAAGAAATTCAGACCAAACAGAAAAGATACAATCAAGTGTATTATGTATGTTGGGGAGAATTCTTTTCTCTGGTGTGGCTCTCTGGAGTTTTCTCTGGGCGGTAACTTAGATCATGGCTACATTAGCAGGATTTATCTGTTTCATTCTGCTCACAATATCACCAGGAGTACCAAGTGCTTAAAAATAAACTGTTGAGAAGATCTAAATGAACTCCATACTTTGATAGTGTAGGCAAGACTTACTCTTTATTATAAGTCAGAAGGGAAGGAACGATTTTGAGAACCAGAAGTTTTATCACAAAGCCCTTGTTGGTCAGTCTCCCTGGCTTGCATGCACTGATACTGAGTGAGAATGTTCTGTTCATTAGCTACAAATTTAACAAATCCCTGCATGCCAATTCTTTGAGTGCCTACAAGGTAGGTTCTTTAATTATTCTTAGTTTATAGAAAAAAGAGAAATTGAGAGATTTACTCAGGTCCACAGTGGAAATGAAAAACAGAGAAGCCAGAATTGGGGGGTGGAGGGGGAATGACAAGAGAAATTTGTCTCCAGTGACTGAAAGATAAAACTCTTGGTTAAAAAAAATTACACCAAGAATATGCTACATAGAAGTTCAGAATTTGAACACAATTCTAATCTATGGTTATTTATTATATAGGTGATTATAGGTGATAGACACACAAAAGGTGGGTTATAAGAGATGGAAATACCTTTGGAAACACTTGCACATACGCACACAAACTCAAGCACATATAGATAGTATTTGAAATTTATTGTATTTTACTGAGATAAGTGTCATTTCTCAAGCTTTCACTGAAGCAATATTAGCTTCATTGAACTTTGTATGTCTCCATGTCCTGGAAGCTGTAGTTGCTGGTACATAGATGTTTAAAAAAAAATCTGTATTTAAGATTTGTTTAATTTCAGTGCCTTCAACAATACACTCTGGAGCCATACCTTCCCACCTAGCATATCGCAGAAAGCAAGTTAACTATTGCTTCTTAAAACCGCCTTTGTATGTTATTAGATAACCCATTGTGCTCACTGACTTAGAGCTCTGAGCCATCACTCCCCACATAGGAAGACGCCACTCTTGCCTTTAGCTGGTGCTCAGGGTTCCGTCTCACAGCCCGTTCCTAGCACTGGTGCTCTCAACTAACCTCTCAACTGACAGCCAACTCGAACCCCCATTGGCCTCTCTGAGTCCCCTAGGAGCATCTCATGCCTGTGTCAATTCAGTTGTTAGCTTTCACCTTCTACCTCTCGGCTCACTGAAGAGTGGCAGATCATCTGTCTTTTTATCCCCTAAGGAGGAGCAAAGATATTTGGGTTGCCCTAAAACACTCAGCGAGGACTTAATGGATAGTCACTTCTCAAACACTCTTTCTATTTCAACGCTTTCCCTTTGTACCTCTGTAGTCAAAAAGTGAGCCTGCTAATAGTCTATACATGAAACAAGGCACTTATTGAGATGAATATCCTCACTGAGCCATTTGAATTTCCTTCATTTTTCTCACCAGGTCCATTTCAAAATGATATTGTTCATTTGGAAAAAAATAAAAACGATATATTTTTTCCCTTTGGGAGATCAAACACACTATCAAAATGGATTGTTAAACACCTTTCTGTCTCCTGCTGGAAATATCAGCATTGGCCTACTTGTACTGACTTTGTAGAATGCAGGCTCATTATTTCTGCTGGTGGTGGCAGGGAGTATGGGGAACGGAAAGACGTAGGGAAAGATTAAAAAGACAACCAAAGTGAATTGTTTCAAGCATTGTTTCATGCGAGGTGAAAAAGAATAAATCTAGAAGAAGAAATGATAATGAAATGAAATGACAATGAAAAGGTAATGATAAGAATGGCAGCTGGTAGATCATTTTAGAACTCACAGGGGGATAGAACTGGTAGTGTTTTCTTGGCATGCCATCACTTTCCTCTTGTCCCCTTCCTTTCCTCCCTTTTTCTCCTCTCCCTTCTTCCCTTAGTCCCTCCCTCCTTCCCTTTGTCTCATTTTTATCCCAGGAGTTTTCCAGAGACAATTCCAGTGGTGAATCTTTGTAGCTGTGGATTCCTTTAATTTTCTCCATTGACTAGTACAGTGCCAAATGACCAGTTTAAAACCCCAAACTTTGATGTGCTTTCTGCTCCCTACCCTAGCACCAGATGAAAGGGGGTAAGACCACAGTGTTCCTCTCCCCTTTTCCCCTTGAAGAGACGGAGGCTTCCCCGTGCTTTTTCCTAATGCTCACATTTATAATCATCAAGACAATGTTTATACTTTTCCTGTTTCCATGGAATCTATAGAAAAGTCTAAAGTACCCAGGACATCCCGTTAGCCCATGAAACCATTATCAGATTCCGGGTCTCTGGAGCCTAGCTTAGATCTTCAGAGATGCAATGCAGGACCATTTTCAACAGAAGAACTCTGCATGAGGAGCCTTTTAAATCTTACAGCTTCTAAACTTCCAGTGTCCCTTTGATGATTTCACACTCTGGCTATTTCTCCATATTCCTAACATTCACATTTCCCTTGAGGCATACATTACAGTACACACACTACTCATGCTTAGATAATCACAAATTTAGAGTTTTGCGAAGATTTGAGCCCAGAAGAAGAAAAATGACTATAAGCAAGGGTACTCATAATCAGTCTCAGCCACGCCTGCATGCGTCTGCGTGTGGAAGAGCTTGCTTTTACTCACACACCTTACCCTTAGCGGAAATGGGTTTTCCTTCGGATATTCCTTTGTGTTCCTTTGTTAGAATTCGAAGAAATTCATCGTAAAGATTTTCTGTTTTGATGATGGGCGAAGAGGGTTGACACTTGATGTTACTGAACACTGAGTAAAATTTGAAGATAAAATTTTATGTATCTAGAGAGACGTGAGGAGACTTGGAGAGAGAATTTTGAGGTTCACACCCTCCCCACAGTAACATGCATGGACTTCTCCAGAAAAAGTGTCCTAGGTGCTTTGCAGAAAACTCAAAATTTCTTGGGAGTTGGGTATTTTAGGGACATCATCATGCTAAGTAACCATACATGCAAAGATACATGAAAGAAAGCTTTTCATTGTTTGTTTTTGAGGTAGTAATCTAATTGCATTTCTCCCTTCCCTCTCTTCCTTCCATAATCTCCTATATATCCTTCCCCACTTCAAGTCCTTCGAATCCATGGCTTTTTATTTATCAACTGTTATTGCATACATATATGTATTTGTATATACATTATATATATTACTAAGTAGAAGTTGTTGAGTCCATATAATGCTACTTGTATGTATATTTTCAGGACTTACCATTGGGCACTGGACAGTCACTTGGTGTCCAGTGGGGAAGGCCACCTCTTCCACTTTCAGCTTTCAGCAGTTGCCTATAATTCTGCTTAGATCTGAGACCTTCTAAGGCTTCTGCCTGTCCGGATTGACGTGTTCATCCTTGTTCAGCTCACATTCAGGTCGTCATGTTGGTGAGACATGATGGGTATAGTTCCTGATATTATTACTAGGAGACACAACCTCACAGAAAAATCCCTGTTTTTACAGTCTTTCTGCCCCTTTCTTTGAAATGTTCTCTGGGCCCCGAAAATAAAAAGAAAAGAAAAAAGAAAAGAAAAGAAAGAAAAGCTGAATCCCCAGTCTCCAGAAGTCATCAGCTGATTTAGTGCCTCTGTTGGTGAGTCAGGTATGAAGGTAATCTTCCTCTTCTATATAGGAATGTTGACTGGATTGATCTTGTGCTGATATTGTTCAAGCTGCCATTGTGAGAGCAATGAGAGCGGTGGTCCCATCATATCTGTAAGACACTTTATATCTCTGGTCCTCCCTGACACCTGGCTCTTAGACTCCTTGTTACATCCTCTTCCTCTTCCCCAATGGTACCTCAACCTACTTCACAGGTATTCTATCACTTTACTTTCAGCAAACTTACAGTGATGGCTTTACATAAATCACTCAATATAGAGATTTACTTGTATGGAAAGAACACACAAAGAGTTCTGTCAAAACCATGAGAAATACTCAAAATTGATGACAAACTGACAAAAATAAAACATGATGATTTGAAATTTTCCCATGTGAACTCTTGTATAGCATGTTTCTAGAAATTGAGAAATGTTGTATAATATTACTTCTTTACCTGCAGAGTGTTCATTTCAGTGTGCTCTGGCAATATGGAAGGAATCAAGCTTAATGAACTTGTGTGTGCATACATATGTATTTGCTCATATACATTTTCTTCCTCTATGATAAATATTAATAAATTATTCACTATCATAATGACAAATATAATGAAATTGAGTAATTCACAGAAACTACTGAAATATATTTTAAACAGAAATGATTTGTTTATGTAATGTTTTATTTACTATTTGACTGTGGGAATTGTAAGCACATATAGCAAAAATATAGTTAAGTGTGGAATATGAACTTCTTTTAATACGCACTCTTTAAATATCTAGTCAGCAAAATGATGGTTTCCTTGGCAAGGTTAGTAGGCTGCTTAGTAAGGCAATAGGAGGGTTTTATTGAGTATCTCCTACATACTCAGCTAAAGGTTGGTCTTGCTGACTCTTCACAGGCTTGCACTAAAGCTGTTAACCTAAGAATATTGCCACGTCAGTGGTCTCTATTTTTATGTTGCGATCCATGGGGCTTCACTTCAATTACTTTCATTAAGAGATTTTCTTAAGAAAAAAAAAAGGTTAAAACTAGAAAGGTCTCTTAGACCTGTCTTTTAGGTGGTCTTTTATCTTAACAAGAAACTAAATGAATGCAAGACACTTTTCAACTTGCAGAAATAATTTACTGATAGTCTTTTTGTCCCCATTACATAGAAGGCTACAGGATTCCTTAAGTCATATGCTGTAACTTGTATGTCTAAATTCTTTGCCTGAAACAAAGGGTACATACAATAGATATCACCTTTAAAATTTAGCAAACATACACCACTGAAAACATCTATTTCACATTTTCCAGACTATATACAGTTTGAATAGTAAGGATTAGAATTACTGACATGAGAAAATAACTATAGTTTTCATTTATAAACAAAAAATTACAAATCTAAGCTTCCTTTCTTCCTTTCTTCCTTCCTTTCTTCCTTTCTTCCTTCCTTTCTTTCTTTCTTCCTTCCTTCCTTCCTTTCTTTCTTTCTTCCTTCCTTCCTTCCTTCCTTCCTTCCTTCCTTCCTTCCTTCCTTCCTTCCTTCTGTCCTTCCTTCTGTCCTTCCTTCCTTCCTTCCTTCCTTCCTTCCTTCCTTTCTTCCTTCTTTTCTGTTTTCACAATTTCAAATGTTTTGGCTCTTTCTTGGAGGTAGTTAATTCTGTGGAAAGTAGAAAATGCTATCACATTCTGTTAGTATTCTGGCATCAAGATTTCAAATATAAAGTTTGTTTTATTGTTTTTAATTGTTTTTCTTATTATCTTTCTAAAAATATGGGTGACTTCCATTAGAATTGTTTTGTTGTTTCAAAGAATCCATAATTGTTACAATTAAGTATATTTTCACTATCACATTGTAATGTTTTTCTTGTGACCTTTAGTGACAATACAAGAATATAGACTGTGTACACAGAGATAATTAATTTTTGTGATGAAGTTTAACATTTATAAGTTTCCCTAAAGTTCATAGGTGTGTTAAGACCTTCTACAGATATTGCTCATGCCCGTGCTTCATCGCTTTGTCCATGACTTTCATCTGTGGGCGATCAGTGGGAATCACTCAGATGGTAAATCCAGCTCTTGGCTACCTGAAGTTCCATAGCCTGGGAAAGGCCTTGATGGTCTTCTCTAAGCCTTATGTATCCATGGCCACATTTTGTTGGAGAGTTACGTGATTTAGACGACCTTTATTTAAATGAGTACAGGGTCAACCAAAGACTCAAGTGATGAGTTCTGTCCATAACTTCACTTTGAATCCTAAATATTAAATGTCAAGTCTGACCAAGAAAACTTTGTCCTGTAAAGCGAAACCAGGCAGGCCTATGACAGTTTCTTTATTAACCAATGGTATTCACAGCATACAGAGGGGGATTCCACTGTATGTGATGATAATATTACTTTATTATTACATCAGTAGTTAAATTTTGGTGAGTGTGTCTTAGTGACAAGCATCATAATTTGTGAAAAGCATTGTACTTAAATTCTATTTTATTACCTATGTAGAATTTCCCAGAAGACTGTATTAGCATGATCTCCTTTCTGGATATGAAACAAATAATACATGATAAAGGTTAGATAACTTTCTTAGCTTGTGAATGACTTAACTGAACTGATTAAAATATAACTTTAGTGTTTGTTTTCATAAGCCTAATAAGATTCCAGCTTATAGCATCTTTGGTACTAACTTAAACAGTAGCAAAAATATGCCAAATAATTTCTCCTTTTTTGATAAGTGAGGGAAGAAAGGAAAGAGAAAGTGTGCATATGTGCAATCTCATATTTTCAAAATATGTGAAACTATTAATATTTTAACATGGTAAGCAGATCATAAAATTGTTTGATTATAGTTTGCACCACAGACGGCCAAGCTACAGAGCCACTGTAGTAGTATTGCTTTTATAATTACATCAGACTGTTTTATTAGTGTTTTAGAATGATATGATATGATAGTTGATTCAAATATAGTGTTCAGACTATTAAGTGCAAAATAGCTTTTTAATATAGATACATCTTTCATAAATTAGCTTTGTCTATCAGAATTGCGAAAAGTTGAAAGTCAAGTGAAGTTTTTTTTTAGTTTTGCTATAAAAGTGTTAATAATTTGCCCTAATAACTACCTATGCTAAGTAGTTATATCCTTATAACTAGCTGTACCTCTTCCAAGTATAAGCTGACAGAACTGCACACACACACACACACACACACAGAGAGAGAGAGACAGAGAGAGACATAGAGAAAGAGACAGAGAGATGACATGAGAAAGTTTTTTTTTTTTTTTTAAATAGACTATAATGGCATTTCCCATTACTATAACAAATATCTGAGAAAAATCTGTTTCTGGAAAGAAGTTATTTATTTGGGATAATGTTTTGAAAGTTGCAGTCCATGGTCAATAGACCCGACTTTGAGGGAGTTATCATGAGAAGTACGAGACACTACAGAAGCTTTTCTCTCATTCTGGAGAATTGAAATTGAGAGAAACATCACTTCAGTTTCTGCCTCTTATTGGAACCTCTTATAACTAGCAAAGTGAACTTATTTCTTTGCTCTTTCTCTTATGTTCTGGGATGTTGAATCCTTTTCGTCCCAGGCATCTCTTTACTTGCACATCCTCGCTGTTCTGAATCCCATGATGCTGAGGCTGTGTCCGGGTAGAGAAACATAGCTCTTACTTCCAGAGTTTTTCTCTTTGCTGAACACGGAGGGTCTAAGCTTATAAGGGAGAAATGCAAAATAATTTACTTGTAGTGAAAGGTTTTGTTTTGTTTTCTGTTTTGGTTTGATTTGGATTTTGTTCTTTTTGTTTGTTTTGTTTTCCTTTGGTTTGTTTTTGTAAAATGAGACTCAAGGGCATCTTAGATACTATTGGATATTTTGTTTTGTTTCTGAAACCCCTTTTCATGTTGCTTCTACTGCACTGAAGAGTTTCCATGGTATTAATTGTATCCAGGCCATGAATAACACAGTTTCAACTACTACAGCAGTAACTAGAGTCTGAAATAAGAGCTGTCAAAAGATAAACAGCAAGAATTAAAGAGCTTTGATGTCAAACTGAAGTTGGTGTATGAGTTTGGAAGCCTATCTTCTGTTCTTGAACCTCGTTAATCAGTTTGAAGTAGTTGTGGCTATTCTAATGCAGTTCCCAGGGATTACAGAAATGAGGCTGGGTCACTGCTGCTCAACATGTATCTTTAATAGACTGTTATCCAAATGCTGAAGTATTTGACTCTGTCAGAAGGGCTTTACTGTCCTTCATTGCGCCAACTTTGTTGCTGTCACCCTTGACAGATCCTAATTGGGATTAATTTAGTTATGGGTGACAGAGTAAGCTGCAGCAGTAGCCTGCATTCTGTCATGGATCCCAACTAGTTATGAGCTTTGCTTCTGCTTCAGGCAAAAACTTCACTGACGGTAGAAGGCTCAGAACAGTATTTGCCTATTCTTTCATTGTTCTGACTTAATATACTCTCTTTCTCTCTAGGATGACCCAATTAAAAATTATCTATTGCAGAGGTATTTGGCATTGCAGTAATAAATGTGTGATCTGCAAATTTTAATCACTTGCCAGTCTGTATTAGCTTTTTAATTATTAATAAAGAGAAATCCATTGATTCCTCTGCTTGTTCGAACACGAGTCTGACCTAATCCTGCCTCCGGCTTCAAGGGTTCTGAGATGAAGAGCAAATCCTTGAGCTAAACATTAATTTTGTGGGATTTAAACATCGTTCTGTTTTTTATTCCTAAAGGAGCCTACCCCCTTGTCTTTTGGTTTCTGAATTTGCTGAAGCATCAGTAACTATGGTCTGTTTCATGTTATACACACAAAGCAAATCTTGGGTGAAACAACTTTGTGATGTGACTGAAATTTGACCTTTTTTACTTTGTTCTTATATTGAGTATGCCTAAGTAGCAATACAGGAGGTTTTAATACAAACTTTAATGTAAATTAGAGTGCCTTTTATTAATATTTCATTTTTATATTTTCTGTGTTGAAAATAATTTTGTATAGTTTCATTTCAAATTGAGGCTAACAGCACATTTGAATTTTTCAAGTTTTCCGATTGAAATCTCATTTCATTTTAATTTTCCTTAGTTCATTGACATAATATCTATTAATAAAAGTTTACTTGGTTGACCAAAAAATTGATTGATATGTCAGTCTCTCTTCTTTCCCTCTCCTGGGAGTCAAAGCCATGCCATGCAGGATCACAGGGTTTATTTAAAATATTTCTTTTGGAAAAGCAGATATTAGACACTCAAACACTGGCAAGCAAGATAAGCTCTGCTGCCAGATGATAAGTCATAAGGGTCAATACTGTTTTATCCTGTGTGTGCATGTTGTTTCTTAATAACAGAAGAAAAAAATCATTTCATAGTAACAGTAACTACAAATGACTAGAAATTAATGAAGAAGTTACAGTTATGTAAGCTGGTTTATACATGATTTCAATATCATGTTCCAAGGCATACATCTGTGATGATAGGTGCCCATTTGCCAGGACTTCAAAAATTTAAAAATATTTTATATTTGGGGAAATGTATTATAATCTACATTATCTTTAGCCTGATTGAATATCATTTATTGTCACTCCCCATACCTCATCTTACTGCACAAGTACTAACTGTCCAGACTGTAATAAAAACATTTTGGTCATGACTTGCAACAAAATTGGGAGTTTCTTTTTTAGTGTTCCATGGTTACCTAATTGTATATAAATACCTGTTGGTTTAATTCTATCTAAATAATTGATTTTAAGAACTTCATACTTAATGCATATGTTTGTAGTTAGAACTTGAGAAATGGAAGATTATAAGTGTTTATTTCATAAACTGTGACAAAAATTTACATATATATACAATCTTGCACCACATAGTACAACACATAGTAAACACTCATAGCTTTTTCTAATCCTAATTCTCAGGGAATTTGTTTCCAAGACAAAAATAGTGTTTCTAAAGCAATTGTGATCATAGTAACTTCAAAGCAGCAAGCATCTGCACTTTAAGATGGGCCAATGGAGGCTGACTTCCATCTTCCATAAAAAAGCAATCTTGCTTTTCCCTGCTGCCACTTAGAAGGGCTTCCTTGGGGACCTTGTTAGACGCTTTCATGTGAAGACCATTTGACCCACTTCTGATTAGTGTGCGAGTTTTCACCATAGTGGCTTCTGGAAGGGAGCGTCTGTTGGCTGGTCGCCTCCCTCTTCTTGAAGTGGATGGAAATTCTCAGTGGAATATATTAAGGATAATAAAGGAAAGAAGAAATGCCCGTTAAAAGATGCACAAAGTGTGGGACCACTGTTAAGAACACCATTGACAACATGCGTGTGTGCTGAGTCTTAAGAAAACAATAGAGCCAACTTCACTGTTTCCTCTTAGTGCATACTGGAGTTTTGCTTCTCCATCCTTTTTCCTTTTCACAGCATTTTAGAAATAGCCCTTCAAAGGCACAAGAGAAAATGACCCTTCCTCATTTCATGCTGGTTTCATCTGCTTTTTATACTAATCACCCCTTTACATTAGTATCTTTCTTTATCCCCCTCTCTTAAATACAAGATTGTTAACACTTTCAATAACGTGCGATTGTAACTTTTATAGGCGTACATGTGGAAACAGTATTTTTTATGTTGTAATCCACTTTTTTTCTGACTCACACCCTCTTTTCTCCATATAAGACTCCTGTAGTCTAATTTTCCTTGAGGATACAGCGACTTTAATATAACTGTGTATATCATAGTGCATTCCATCCGCACTTTTCATTTCTCCCACTTTATTTCTTGAAAAACCACAGCTGTTGCTAGGATAACAAAAATGATATTGAATAACTGCTTGCTTTTCCCCTTTCCCGGAGGGGTGAGGAACAGCAGGTAGCAGAGCCCCATTCCCAAACCAGATGTTACTTTATTAAAAATTGAACATTTTGTAGGGAGTAGGAGGAGATTTATGCTTTAGATTGTTAGTAGAGACTTGAAAGATGGAGACTGTGAGTTGGGCAAGTTCACCATTCAGAATAAAGCTTTGCTGATGTTTATGACTAGAATTTATTTCAATCAAATTTTAGATATATCTGGACTCATAAAATTATTAAAGACTATTTAGATACGAAATAATTGCTACATTGAATGTTGAATTCAACAAGTATTTTTCTAGTCTTTGAGTATGAATGTACCTATTTAAATTTTTGTAGATTTTAGATGTATATATGCTATAATAACATTGCTCTTCTTTTTGAGTTTATTACTAGTACAAAAATTAAATTACTCAATTAAAGAAATTTAGTCATTGATACATGAAAACTTATCTAGTATTAGTTTGTGTCATTTTAAGGTATATGCATTATATGTTGAGTAGATTGTTTTGTTTCTTTAAAGACACCAAATATGCTTCATAGATCCTAAAACATATTTAATCCATAACTTTGAAATTATTGTGCATTTTTGGCAATGTTTTGAAAGTTTTCAATTCATTTTGAAAATGATATTTTAAATCAGTAGTAAATCCTTCTTTAATAAATCAATATACCTGTGATATAAATAATCAATAATATTTTCAAATCTTGCAATATGTTTTAAAATTAAACCCAAGAAACTTAAAGAGAATTCTCTCTGCCATTTTTATTTTAATCCATCCATCTCCTCATTTCAAACTTGGATTTTTTTTTCATTTATTATAAGGCTTTCCTTCTGTGTTGTTCTATATATTTTCATATCTTAGTTAAACAAGTCATAATGTACAGAAAGTTTTAAAACATAGATTACAAGTTCAAGACTTGGCAGTCTGCTGTTCATTTTATTATTTTTATTCCCTTTGTTTCATCTTTTAATTAATCAGATTACTCAAAGCCTCCTGATTAATGTTCAACCTCAATATTGTGATAAAGACCAAACACACAAAATGCCGATTCACCAAATTATGAGGGACTTCATTTGTATCATTAGTGCAGTTACATCTAGAGAATAATTGGGACAATCATGTAGAACTATTGACCTTCAGTTTCTTGTACTTATCTCTTGCATCTCTTTCTAGGTCAGTGCTTGTTGATTACGTTTCCTACAGCACCATGGTTTTAGAGACAGCCATATTATTATTTTTGCCTTAGTCAAAGAACTGATATGAGGGCATCAGTTATTTAGACTTGGGTCTGTCAACTTACAATGAGGATGGAGGGTCCAAATTTTTGTTTAGTCAACAAAATATGCTATCATTTTCTTTATCTTGTCAATTTCATTGTATGTTATTAGTCAAACAAAGAAGTATATTTATTTGTTAAATGTGGTCTATGACATTGTAAATCTCTTAGTTGAAAGATTCTTAGTTTTCTCTGAGTAGCAATTGATGCGTTCAACTGTTCCTGTAGACCTTTTGAGTTCTTTTGAGTCCTACAGGAAAATTAAATGCATATAAAAAATCTATGAGAGGCTTAGAATCAATATTTTTTTTTTGTAAAAATGCCCTGGTTTCTGGCAGGGCATAAAGGCACATGCTTTTAATCCCAGTATCAGAGAAAGAGACAGGTAAATCTCAGTGATTATATTGAATAGTGAATTCTAGGCCAACTAATGCTACATAATACACTCCTGTACATCTGTGAAACACTAATTAATGAAGAGATTCTGAGAATAAAACCATGTAACAGTCTTCAAAAAATTCATTTAAGCCCTCTTTATAGTCACTAATGAGAGGTGGTAATTTTTGTAGAGGAGAATTTCTCTGAAATTGTCTCAACTTTGTGAGCCCCGTCATCATGTCCTCATCTATGTAGAGAGAGAGATGCCCATTGCTTGTTTAGCAGTTCACTTTGGAGGCAGGATTTGGTACATGGGCACAGTCTGGATTTAAAGTAATTCTGAATAAAAGATTGGTGACCACCTAAGTATTTCTTTATTAGCTGTGTCACCTAGAAAACACAGATGCCTTCCATTTGTAAGTGCATGGTTCTTGCTTAAAACCCATTTCTGTGGATATTTAGTGCCTGTAATAAAGTATCTACTACAATGATTTTTAGTCTGTAAAAATATTCATTCTTAATATTTTTCCCAATCACCCATCTTTCTCTCTCATTTTCCTCCTCTTTTTTCATCTTTTCATTTTCATAATCCTACTTCTGGTGTTCTGGAATTCTATGTTATCTTACAATAGGAAAAAAGAGTTATTGTTCACTTTCGGTTCATAATCCTTCTTAAAGATTTTGTTTCACTTTATAGTACATAATGCTTTTATCAAAATAGTGCTAAAGAACAAATAGAAGGGGCTAAGAGACCGAATGAGGCATAGAAGGTGAAAAAAAAATAAAAATATTTTTAATCCTAATATTGAATAGAAATCCTTTAAAAATTAGGAAAAGGCTAGAATAGTTTACATGCTCTCTAAATATGAGATTTGTAATATATTTGTGTGCACCACTATTACACAAGTATTATGGGTGCAAATTATATTGTTATTAATTTTAAAAAGGGGTAACAAGATTAATGGTTAAATGATTTTCCTGACCTTTGCATTAAAGTGGGTTAAACTAAAACAGAGAAGTTTCCAGGAAGACAAAAGAGTTAGTAAGTCCAGGATGTTAATGGAGAGAATGAGAGAAGGTTCACATTCATTCTGTAATTTGTGCTTTTCTAGTTTAAGTATTATTTACTGAAAAATTACCATGAGAAATAACTTCCCTTTATTCCTTGTGAAAAAATTGCAGGTGTTTATTTTTAATTAGGGCTCTTTGTCATAACTTTTATTAAATACAACTCTTGCAAAAGTGGCTAGAATTAATGAATGTTATTTTTCCCTTGTAAAAATTATTGTTGTTATTTAAGCTCTTGTTTCGGGAAATTAACAAAGCCTATTTACAGGCTCTTTGGGGTTGAGTGTTTAAACATTGCTGAAGGGCTTCCTTGAGAACATAAATCATCAATTTGATTCTTTTTGTGAATTTCTGTTCTTAAACTGTCATTAGATATAGACTGCAAGCAAATACTTGAAGACATGTGCAAGTCTAGAATCCCAGCACTCAAGAGACTAAGGTTCGGGGATAATGAGTTCATGGTCTAGCTGAGATACTTGGTGAGACCAGAAGGAAAGAAAAATAAAGACAGCAATGTGGAAAGAATGAGTGGGAAGGGATTAAAAAGGTAGGGAGGGAAAGCAAATGAGTGGGTGTGTGACTTAACTGAATACAGAGTTTTTTAGAGGTGCATTAAAATGGTTAACTTTAGAGTGAAGTAGTTACTTCCTTTAGGTGAATAATGCTGAGAAACATTTATTTTGAGTTCATTGATTCCCTTGGTACTTAAAGTGCTCTGGAAAATTCCAGCCCATGCAATGCCCCAAAGGACATATTGTTCTGTGATTGATAACTTTTATCTTTGCCTATAGAGTCAGGAAATACTTCTAGAAATTTATATACATAGCATATGAACAAAGAAGTAACTTCTTTTGGTTCTTTCAATTCATCATTAATTTCAATTTCAGTATCAAAACCTGAAATATTCTTTTCTGGCACTAATTTCAAGTTGTGCCTATTAACACTTCAGTCCAAGCAAATGTTATGTTTCTCAAGATCGTTGAGTATAAGTTAGTCTGTCACGCCATTCAGACCCCTCATCCACATGTGGATTGATTTAAATGGCCATGGGGCTGACTGACTGACATTTATATAGCATGTAATGATTCTAAATAGAGTCCATGCATTCCTTTAAGAATAAGACCACATGCTAGAAGCATGTGTATCTCTTTCTCCCTCACTTTTTCCTTAAAAAGAAATTGCACATCTTTAGTCATGAACACTTTCGCCATTAAGTGTAATTCATGTCTGTTAATTTTATTTCCCCAATTCTAAGGTTCAGAAGCCCAAGTAGCCTACCCCAATCCCTATCTCTAGGATCTCAATGAGGGTGGGTTAAAACTGGTAATTAATTGCCTCTGTGTCTGGTAGATTCTCTCTCTCTCTCTCTTTGTCTCTGTCTCTGTCTCTGTCTCTCTCTCTCTTTCTCTCTTTCTCTCTGAGTGTGTGTATTGGATAGCAAGACAAAGAGAAGTGAAAATGCATGCTCACGTCAGAGGGCAAGTGGTATATAGGTACTGAAGTGATGTAATGAGGCTTGAAGGTACTGAAATATTTTATTACTAAGATTGAATTTATATTTTTATCTAAGTGTACTTGTGCTGGTAGAGACCAGAAGAGCTTGGTGGGATCTCTGGTACAAATCTACCTGTTTTCCTTTAGAAGACAACAAGCACTCAATCAGGAAGACATTTCTCTGGCCCCTTGGAATTGATTTTTAATGTCCATTTCCTAGTATTTTCTTTTATGATTACTGTAATGATATAGATTGTCTTTTTAAAAATATTCTTTCCCTATTTTTAAAAGATGATAGTCTTTCATTAAAACTATTTCAATGCATTTTGCACATCACATGATATGGGAAATTCTAACTAGTCAACCAAAATTATTAAAATCTTTACATTGCTTTAAACATATGTTGAATAATTATAGATTGAATTTCTGAGCTGCTTGTGTCTTTTCCATAGCTCTTATAAATTTTTAATAATATAAACTCAACCAGGCATTCTTCTTAATTCTTAAGTCCTAGAGGGGCCTCACAAAGTACATCAAATAATGGGGCAAAAATGCATAAAAATAGGTCAATAAATTCACTTTGAAGATTAAAATCATCTTTTGGAGCTTGTTATTTTGTTATGTATTGCTTTAAACAGTGTATCAGACCCTTAACTGTAGTTTTGTTTTCTGTGGTTTTTGTTGAATATGGTCAAATGTGGTTCAAAATAATACAAGGTAAAAATTCAGAAATGAACATTTTTTTTTTTTTTTGGTTTTTCGAGACAGGGTTTCTCTGTGGCTTTGGAGCCTGTCCTGGTACTAGCTCTTGTAGACCAGGCTGGTCTCGAACTCACAGAGATCCACCTGCCTCTGCCTCCTGAGTGCTGGGATTAAAGGCGTGTGCCACCACTGCCTGGCCAGAAATGAACATTTTATATGTTTGGGGTTTCAGGCTGTTCTGAGTAACCTAAAGCTATCACATCTTGCTTTTTGTTCTTGAATAATCCACTGTCCAATGTACACTGTAACATACAATGCTAGCCCATTAGCAACATTGTTATCTGACTGACTCTTCCAGTACCACAGTATTGAGAGTTTGTTACTGTTTGTGGTTACAAATAATCCCTTTGGACCTCAGAATGCATCTTCCAAGGATAAGGTCAGCCACCCTCATTGTATGAAAATGTTTAAATTACATGCCAGTTTTTAAGCAAAAACTGTATTTAACATTTAGTTCAAAGCAAATTTATTTGGATTAGTACTTGCCTAAGTAATTACCTTGGGGCACTTCAAGAACATTCTCCTAGTCTCAGAGAGCATGAAGGAGTGGACTAAAGGCATGTTTTTAATCCTTCTCCCAACCCCAGGAAGAATGTATTGAGACCGTTTTTCACACATGAAGTAAAATACAGGAGACTTTAGGTGACTGCTCACCTCCTATGTCTCCTGATAACATGATTAAGTTAGATTATTTTCCTAACTGCAAAGTCTTTACTGTTAATCTATATGCTTTATTCTGTCCATAATGTTAACATGTTTGGGCAACTTAGAAGCTTTTTTGTCTCTCATGGAAGAGTCTGTGCAGCAACATGATTCTTGGTCTTTTTTTTTTTTTCTCGCATAAGCCATGCACATGACAGAAATAACAGTATTTTAAAGGGGAGTAAATTGATCTAGACACTTCATGTCTTTGTTTAGATTGTTTCAACAAACTCTGTAGTTTATTGAAAAATATGCAACTTTGACTGGAATGTGAGTTTTATATTACTCTTAATTTCCTTTGTGTGCTATTTCAGGAGTGTATGTATTGTTTAATTCAAGAAAGAGATTCTAATTCATAGGGGAAAATGGCTTCCTTTTGTTGCCTTAATGCAATGTATATTTTCCCATAAACCCAAGACAACACTTAAACATTTTCAAAACAGAGATAATATATATTTATATTACTTCATACACACAATGCATATAATTCAGAACTTTACTAAAGGCTTAGTACATTAGACTTTACACGTAAGCCCCTTTGAAAACTACCGTATCTCTGCAAGCAGACAGACACGAATTTACTGGGCACATAGAGGAGTGTGAACTTGAGCCTTGGAACCTTCTGAGAAGTTTGGGTAGTTATGGAATGAAAGCACATAAGGAAAGACTGTGCAATTAGTAGGCAATAGTAGAACAAATGTCCATAAATATGCTCCCAAAGACTTCTGTTTTATAATGAACTTGAGAGACACTAGAGTTTAAATCAGACTGGGTGAATGTGAAATCTTTTACCACAATCTTAGTAGTAGTAAATAGAAGATATCTATTATCACCTGTAGAAGATAAGCCTTCCATATAGAAACTGTAGTTACAAATGGATGTCTTTTAAAATTGACATTTGTTAGAATAAAAAAAAAAAACCTCTAGCAAGTGGAAGAATCCAATTAAAGAGCAAAGTTAACAGGAAACACCTCATGATTGTAAACAAAGACCTAATAAAGTAAAATAAATACTTTAGCACACTGAGATTGAAACAAATATAGTTTCTATACAGAACATCATTCCTAATGGGAACTTGATTTTAAAATAAGCAATAGACATAGGGAAATAATTAACATGGAGAAAGGCCTTATGTAATAAAAATATCTCAGAAGTGAGTTTATATGCATAGTCCCACTATATAAACATGAAGTGTGTATAAATAACATGTAAGTAGAAAAACCCTAGTTTTGATTGTTTATATGAAACAGATAATTTTGTGATTACATTTCTTATTCTGTGTCATTTAAAACATTTTTTCTTACAGTTGTTGGACAACAAGCCCAGACAATTTAAGAGCCTGCAGATGCCATAATTAAACTTAGTAATCAGTGTAGAAATCAACATATAAATAACAGGAAAACATAAAGGTCACAAAAATGGCACAGCATCAACATGCAATCCTGCTTGCTTTTAATAAAACAAAAAAGTGCCTTTTGCTGTTCAAAGCATGCCATTCTTTGCATATGTTCAAATGAAATATGAAAAAAAGAAAATTCTCTTCAAATGATTAGTGCAACATTTTGCAGGGGACATATGGATACTCTTAAATTTTGATGGGGGAAGGGAAATTTACCTGGAATCAATTAAGGCAAATTTGGCAAAAATGGAAGTGAAATATTCATTTACTCTGTTTTTTTTTTTAAATTGTATTTGTTTCAGGCTTTAAACCCACAAATAAAATGTCAGTAATTTCCATCAATAGGAATTAGTTGTATTCAACTAATACCATGGTAAAAGACATGCCCTTGGTTTAGGAACTGAGTTTTGAGTATGTAGTTCAGAGTGTGCTGAGAAACAATTCAGGACAGACATCTTCTCTCCCCGAAATGTACTTGTAATCTCGCTGGGTGAAGCTCCTCCCCCGCCCATTGTACTTTGTAATTCATTCCCCAGAACTGCTTGCTGATCACCTGTCGCACAGAGCTGGGAGGTTTTTGTTAGCACACCTTTGCTTCACCAGTGGAGTTTCATATGTCAAAGGGCTCATTTTCTTATTATGGTATCTCAGGTCAGAGAGGTCACAGTGTTGTGATGGCTATGACTAAGGAATAAAAAACAGATGGATGATGAATGTGTTAGCACATGTATGTTGTACAGATGTTTGCTGACTTTGAGATTTTTCTACTTGATTACAAGAGACTGTCAAGTTTATTCTTTTTATGGAAAAAATAGAATCTTACAGTTTCCTCTGTAGGATGTAGTTAAGTTGTATCAACAAATGGAGATGTGTTTGTTTTACCAAACGTTTAAATTACCACAATAATATTTATTTATTTTTGGTCTACTTTTGTGTAAGCCTTACAGAGCAATTAAGTCTTTCAAGTGTTCTTTTTTAGGTCAAAGTTAACCTCAAAGGTAATACAATCAGAATTATAATTATTCAGTTTAGCATAAGTCTTAATTATAAATGTAGATACAAATATCATGGTAAATAGTTTGTGCTTCTGAAACTTTTCCATTTTATCAAGTCTGCCTGTAAAGTAAAGACTCACAGTCCGTTTTCTATAGGAAAGGAAGACAATGCTAACATTGGAATGTAGGAAATACAATTTAATGGTTCAGAAGTCAGCAAGCATATTTCAAGGATGAAATTCAGCAAAACACTTACTGTCTTGTCATTTTCATAAAGCTTGCTAGCTTTCAGGTGCCAAGAATGACAAAAGCTAGATTTTTAAAGCAATGAGGGATTCTTCCAGAACCTTTGATGCAGTTTGTGTGATGTGGTGTGGTAGTGGCTATGGTGGTGGTAATGGTGTGTGTGCTTGTCTATGTGTGAGCTTATCGCTGTGTGTTATAAGCACATATGCATGGGTGTGGTAGCCATTGCTCATATGGTTTACCTTGATTGTTCTAAACATTAAAAAGTTCCTTTTTATTAATTCTTTGAGCACCTAATTACTATAATTTGCTCATATTCACTTCTTCAATCCCAACACCTAGAGCTACCTCGCCTCCCTAGCCACCTAACATCATGTCCTGTTATATTTATTTGTTTATGTATAAATTAATCAAGTGCAGTTTGTGTTGTCTAACTATTTTTGGTTGTGCAGTCTGATCTTGAAAGCAGTATGTGGATGGAACTCCTTCAGCCAGGCTATTGTGGAGCTTTTTGGTACAACAGCAGTGTATAGACCAGGGATCATGCCATTAAGGAAACAAGTGAAAACAAGCCAAATCAAACAAAAACAAAACACAATCATCCAGAAGCTATCATCATCCAAGAGCTCTTCAAATAGGGTGAGGCACCATGCCTATCTTCCAGTATGGGATTGTGTTTGTCTTAACTTAGCCAGGTCACTTGAATGCTCTAAAACTTGCGTTCAGTTCATATGTTCAATTCCCATGTTTCTAGATAAGACTATTTCCTTGACGTCATCTACCATGTGTAGCTCTTCAAATACTTCTGCCCCTTGCTCTTTAAAGACTACTGGGCCCTAATGGGAAGACTATGGTATTATAAATAAGGAAAGGTGATTAATAAACCAAGAAGTATTAAATGAGTAGGAGACAGGAGGGTAGAGGAAGGGATATGGGGAAGAATAGCTTACACCAAAGACCTTCTGCAAAATCCATATGATCACTTACTTCTGTAGAGGCTTACCGATATATACATGTTCACAATGTTAAGTCCACAATGTTTTGGATTCTGTGTGAATTCACACTAACAACTCACAAAAAAGGCAAATCCATTTGTGGTGCTGGGGATCTGTGCTCCATTCCTCAATGATTTTGTGGCAAGCAAAAGTTGGATCATCTCCAGATCCTGTTCTTGATTTGAAGCAATGGTTGATAGGAAGTTATCGGAAACAATTCTTTTGGTGGATTAATGGATCTATTAGTAGACTGGTCAACAATTTTCTGAAGTAAGTCACTGTTTACTAGTTTTCCCTTTTCATTCAGAGTACCTTTTTTTTTTACCTTATTCATATCCTTTTATAATCAAATGTACTCAAGTCTACCCAGTATCTGACAGATTTTCCTGTTGTAAATGTGGTTTTTATGTCAAGACGGACCATGAGAGTAGCATTATATCCCTGTAGTGCAGTTAATCATGAAGCAGTCAGCGTTCCTCAGTTGATCTTGTAGAATTAGGGGGAATTCAAAAGAACGATTATCATGTGTAAACAAAGAGCTTAGACATCTCAGTACCAGCCTAAGTTCTCCCCATCACTCCTGCAGCGTTGACTTTTTGTATCCTGAGTTAATTCAGGTGAAACATGAGGTAATTAGGGCTAATCCTCATGCCCCCCTGCTGGCCTGATGCTTCTGCTAAACCAAACTATTTTCATAGGTTCAGAAAACAAATCAGCTTTTCAAGAAATGACATTCATGAGTATTTCACCTATATTCCTAATCCTTCGTGACTCTTACTATTTCTTTTAAACAGGATCTTCATGTAAAACAAACACATTTTCATCAACTCCTTGTGTTTCAGTTAAAAATAAAAACATGAGTTTATTTTAATATACAATTGACCATGGACAGCATAATGGGGTTTACAGTTGCTCACTTCATAACAAATCAAATGTAATTTGTAGTATTGTAAATTGTCAAATTTCAATGTTCTAGAAAGCATTGCCCCTCATAAGAACTCTGCATTCATTATATGGATTTGTCAATGGATTATGAGTTTATAATTGTCCAATAGTGATTGAAAGGAGGGATAAAGGTAAAAAACCAAATGTTCCCCAAGTCTTTTTCACTGTTTTATATGTGAGGTCTATTCCCGAATCTACACTGCATTCGATGTCTCTGTTATGTAAATGACTTGTTAGATTTTAGATTTAGAGTAGATGCATCTAGGAATGTTCTGTTTGGTTATACG
>NC_022010.1:76926281-76933598 GCF_000317375.1 Microtus ochrogaster
GTGTGTGTGTGTGTGTGTGTGTGTGTGTGTGTGTGTACTATTTTGTTTTGTTTTGTTTTTTATTTTGGCTTCCGGAATGACACAAAAGACTCATACTAGTTGCTATCCTTGGTAGGGTTACTTTAAATTGAGAGAAAGTCATGTGATCCTTATAGAAACCATTGCTTTCTAATTTACTAACAAGCATAGAATTGGTCTCCTGTCCAAGAACCATTTTATTAGGATGTTAATATATTTTTAAACTGAGGACACTTCTTGTGAATTAATCAGTTAATTGCAGGTGTGTAGTCTTGTCATTTGTAAAAGAGAAAAGTGAGAATTAAAACCTTGTCTATTATATTTTGAAACATCCTTTCAAGCCTATGGCTCAAACTCAGATCATTTTAACTTTAAGCTTTGGCTTGTTTTCTACTGACGACAATTTTCATATCTATTCTATTTAGCCTACAAATTTCTTCTTTCCCATCTCCTTAAAAAAAGTTTAGAAAAAAATGTTAATGTTTGCATCTCCTAGGTATACAGACATATATTGTATTATATATTTTATTGGGTATAAAATTGCTTTTACTTAGTAAACCACTGAAGATGACAGAAAAATTAAAAGTAAACTCATTGTTGCTTATATTTTCTTCTGTCTAAGAAGCTGAAATCCTTAATATTTATCAAGATGCACACGTGGCCAAATAAAAACCGTCATCTCACAGTCAACTGGAATATCTTCAAATGTCTGAGTCTTTGGATAATGAGAGAAAAGATCATTTTTTATTCTGAAGGCTTAAAAAATGAAAGAAAACCTAGGGTTGTATTGTTTGTGTTTAGTTAGAGAATTTGGGTCAGTTTCTCAGAATGAAAATAGGTCTTTTCTCCTGCAAAATTGCAAGGAGAACATTTGCACCCTGGCATTTACAAATATATCAGATGAGATTTTCTATTGATCCCAGCGGCAGGGATCAGTGCCCCACGAGAATAAATGAGCCGCCTTTATGAGGCTCCCTGTCATGAAGGATTTAGCTGTTTCATTTGCAGATTCCTGTAAATGTTCACCAGATTCACGACCAGTAATTTTCACAGGAGAAAGACTGGACCATGAGTAAGCAAATGACTCTGTGCCATTAATGGGCTCAAGTAGCATTAAAAATGCCCTGGCAGCTCAATTGATTTGTATAAAGCTATGGAGTCCACTCCAATGTGTCTGTAGTTAATCCCTCCAATTCTTAGGCCAAGGGGATGATCAGAGTGAATACCAAGAAATAAACACAAGTTCTCAAACACTGCTTTTCACGAGGAAACTTTCTTTTGCTTAGATTGAGCTCAAGTCCAGCGGTGTTCACATTTAAGAAGCACCCAATCAGTAAAATCGAAACAGTGCTGCTATTTAGGTTAGCATCTGCCAATGTCCACTTCCTCTTCTAGACCATCAGTACATTACATGCAATAACTAATTTACATACCCTTTTGAAGGGTTAACTGATCACTTTAAACATTAAGTATCAACTAGTATTGAATTGACCTTTTGAGTTAAGGACTATATGAAGAATTCTTCATAATTACTTGAGAACTGACAGGTCTGTACATTTGTTGGTGTAATATGTTTCTTTGAATTCAAGGTTTTCATATACATGGTAATATTTAAAATATTATTCTTACTATAAGACTTCTATGACCACAATTGTTCATATTATAATTTTAGGACTGTCTATTTGAAATATTGAGGTGATAAACATTGTCATAACACCCAGACAGGATTCCCATTTAGAACAGGAGAATTATGACTCACATAGAACTTTCTAAGCAAGGTCTTAACAGACTTTCCAAACACTGTTCTTAGTCCTTCGGCAAAAGTGAGGCCAGCAAGCCAAAGTGAGCTATTACATACATCCCTACCAAAGGACCAAGGAGTCGCTGCCAGGTACAGCAAATTCTAGCTGCAGGTGATGCCTAGAGTTCTCCGAGGAAAATAACTTGTCGGAGACATCAAGATGAGCTCCAAGCATCATAGAATGTGGTTATGAATTATATGCCATAAAGTCTCATGCCATATGACTTTATTCTGAAACATCTACAAAAGAGACTAAGATGCAAGGGTTCTCCCACCCTTCAGCCACTGAAAAACGAACCCCAGTTTGAACATGGCCACCTCATGATTAACACATCTAATAGGCTGCCTCCTTGAACACAGCGTGTGGTAAGTATGGGAACTCAACCAAGGAAAATTCGTTCATGGAACACCCAAGCCCGAGGCAATCTCTGTGGAACCAGGCACAGGGTTCTCTGAGTTAAAGATCTGAAAGACTTTAAGAAGTGCTGTAGAGCTCTATCCTGCCAGGACGGATCCCTAAAATGTTTTCCTAATATGTTTCCTGGAGCTCTCTGCTTACTGTGAAGTCAGCCCACACATCCTGTTTTATAGTGACAGTGTGGGTCTGCCCTAGGGCACTGGACTACTAACTGTGTCCCTGTCCCACCCTAACTAATGGCTTTTAGCATTTGGGATGAGTCAAAACAGTGGATTTGCTCAACTCCATCCATTTATTCTTTTGAAAGTAGCTATTGAACACAGACTCTGAGCCTGGCACTTTTTGGACCCTGGAGATTCAGAAGAGAACAAAAGATACTAAAATATCCCATGAAGCTTCCTTCCTGAAAATGGATTCAGAGAACAAACTCTGTTTATAATCTAGTAATAAAGTATTATAGCAAGAGAAAACATATAAAATGGGAATAAAAGCATATGTGTGGGTAGTTAGAGATTATAAAGAGTACAAGTGTGTGTGTGTTCGCTTGTGTGTGCATGCATGTGTGTGTGAGAGAGATTAACTTTTGTCACTAAGGAAGGCCCTCCTTAAAAGATGAAAATTGAGGGGGGATTAAAATCAAATACTTAACTAGCTATTTGGTAGTTAATGTGAGGGTGGAAAAGGACAACTTTCGGGACAATGGGAGAATGAGTATAAAGGAGGCCAAGGTGGGAAGAATCAGGAATCTAATGTGGATGGAATAGTGTGTGTGTGTGTGTGTGTGTGTGTGTGTGTGTGTGTACAAAACTCAGGCGTAGAATGAGGCAAGGTAAGAAGAGTGGGTGGAGGGCAGGCTGTGTGTCCATGTGGCATATATCTCTATGCAGAGTGAAATAGGAATCCAGTGGGAGATCGTGGGAGAAGATCTGCTGTACTAAAGTGCCCTTGCTATTTGGTGATTGCTTCTAAAATGATGAGAAGACCAAGCAAAAGGGAATGGGTTTATTTTGTCGTGAGGCAGCAGAGGTGGGAGAAACTCCCTAGGACCTGGTGTATTTTTAAATTAGTGGCATCTGCTTTGGATCATTTTCTGTAGGGTTAAGATGGAACGAATAGAATCATGGGAAACTCAATAGTTTTGGTCTAACTGGAAATAAAATGTTCGTTATATAGTTGACATTAAGAGACTGTGAAAGGTGCCAGATACTTTGACTAAGTCAAGTGTGAAGTTTTCATTTAATGTTTCACAGTATTGATGGTGGTAGAGTATATGAGTCCCAGGAAGAGCTTTGCCAGTTTAATCTGAAAGCGTAGGCTATGTGTAGTGAACTTGTGAGATTTGATGAGAGCACCAGCAGATACATGGAGGAAGACAACATCTTAAAGTGATTTCATTAAAATGACGAAACCCTAGCAAAGACTGCCGGAAAAAAAAAATTGAAGGAAGGTATTGCTTTGTAGGCCAAGTGCAGTATATACTTACAGCCTGTTTCAGCAGATGCTACCAATAGGAGCTGACCATTGGAAACAGTAATTTGGAGACCTCTGGACTCTGTTATGAAGGCAATTTTGTTGGAGTAGAAAAGGGGAAGTCTTTATTACCCAAAGTTCAAGAGAAAATAGAAAGGAGAAATTAGAGATAGCAAGTAATAATGGTGTTTCTAGTTTCCTGTAAGCTAGAAAAGAAATAGAGATTATCCGGAAAGGAATATGAGGGCGGTAAAGTGGGTTTGGGTTTTGGCTGAAATGGGGTACATAAAAACCTGCCAATATGCTTATGGGACTCACCTAAGACATAGGAGAAAGGGAAAATGGCTGCATCCAAGTGCTTGGGTTGATGAGTGAAGATTACAGCGATACCCAGGATGACAGTGAGATGCGCAAAAGGAGATCATTGCATGAGAGGATATAGACCTTGAGCTGTGAGGAAGAGGAAGATGCTCACATGTCCTTGGCCTTCATCATATGCAACTCACAATGTGTTTGATTTTTTTCACATTCACATATTTCTCATTCTAAATAGAAACACTAGCTTTCATTGTTTAGTAGAACAGTGAAATGTGCTGAAAAGGAACAGATTTCCAGACAGTGTTGAGGTCTCAGTTAATCTTTTACATGTGGCTCCTTTTATGACCAGTTTGTACAAATAAAGAATCCCTTCTCCAGTTTGATTTAATTGAACAAAGGAGATACGCTTGATCATGAACACGAAGACCCCACCCTTGCCTTTCAGGGAGCTGTCGATCTGGTGGAGCAAGCTCAGAAGTACATTCTAGTTTCTAGGTAAGATCAAAACTGGTCATCTCGTCTGCAGTCTTCCAAAGGGAGAGACAATTTAGCGCCGAGGCCATCTAGGAATGCTCAAGACATGTGTTGTGCATTACTGTAATTAGTGTCAGATGTTTGAATGTGCTGATTTAGAGAAACAGTGTTGTAGGGGAGCGAAGAATGAATGTTCAGTGTTGCCTTAGAGGAGTGAGAGACAAAGCTAAGACTTCAAAACAGCTGCAAGCAAACGAGAGGAAGGATCTAAGTCTGGGCGAGTACACGAGAGTCTTTACTGAGTGATGATTAGCAAAGCAACATAGACAGTGCCCTATCAATGTTAAGGGGAGCATAATTATGTATATATTTTAGAAAGAGCAATCTGACTGGTGTCTTAAGATACTAGCCAAGAACTATTGGCTTTCCTGTGCCAGTGAATGGCAAAGTCAAGTCAGAATGTGCCAAGAGCAGTAACTCTCAACAGTAGAGATTGATCCTAACATGCCTGTTTAGGAGAGGGAAATAGGATTTTGATAGTCATTGGAGAACGTATGAAAATGTAGCCATCCTTATAAGCATCCTGCAGTTCTGTTCATGGTAAAAGGTACACATTAATATCATTTGTTAAGATGCTGATGCGCAAGGTGAATAGTGTTAGCTAGGAGGGAGCAAACATAATGACCTGGCTATGTGCATGTTCAGGGCGAAGTCAGATGAGGCTGCTGGGAAATCTGGGATTTGTTTCCTTGGCATCTTCCAATTCTTTTAAGGGACAAGTAGTTTATCACCTCAGCCTAAAAGAGGCAGAAGAAAATAGAAAATTGGGAGTATTAAGTGTAATTTAAATGGCACAAACGATGTTGATTTCTAAGAGACAATATTTGTACGTAATAAAATACTTAATAAAACAGTGTGTTCTCCGTCCCTGAAGTGCTAAGTAACATTATTTTTGGTTCAAAGTAGTTCTTCGGGGTGTGAGTTATAAGAAAGTCTTTGTTTGTTTCTTTTCTTTGTTTGTTTGTTTTTCTTCTTGTATATATGGTCTATTAAATTAATTTCTTGACAAAGAAAATAACTATCCAAAATTGGAGAAAATTGATTTGATGAAGCCGATAAAGTGATGTGCTATGGAGACATGGGTTGACACTCTTGAAGACACTCTTTTTATACATATTTCATACAAAAATGTCCACTTGAAGACACTTGAAGACATTTTGGGGTGCAATTTTATGATATGGAAGAACTTCAATAACCCACACATAGTAAACGCACCCAGATCCCTATTTCACTAAGTTATTAATTAAACACCAATGTTGTCACTCTCGTTTGACCAACTCACAAGGGACCTATTTATTTCTTCCTTTCTGGTGTTTCAAGATATTAAAGACCTTACAAAATTAGTGAATTAACACTTTCAGGAACTAAAAGGAAATTCAGAGGAAATCAAGGAAGCCTGACTGAGGCTGGCACCTGACAGGCAGAGGAACATAGAGAGCTGCTGATGGAGACAGAATGCAGGTGGAAGAAAGGAACAACAGGAGCTCTGTTTGATGGGTCTGTCATAAAAAAAAAAAAAAAAAAAAAACAAGGTTAAGCTGGGTAGCTGTCAATAGAAATGGACCCCTCTACTAAGTCTGTAAATTTTTTTTTGGTTTTTTTCGAGACAGAGTTTCTCTGTGACTTTGGAGCCTGTCCTGGAACTAGCTCTGTAGACCACCAGGCTGGTCTCAAACTCACAGAGATCAGCCTGCCTCTGCCTCCCGAGTGCTGGGATTAAAGGTGTGCGCCACCACTTCCCGGCAAGTCTGTAATTTCTTATGGAAGGATTGGGAAAGCAACCCCATGTCTACTCATTAAAAAAAAAAATCTTACTGATGTTTTATCTATAATGAAAGAAAAATTAACGTGCCCCAAATAATCAACTTATATTCATGCTTTCAAGAAAATTCTACTATAAGTATCTTGAGACATATGTTGTCAGTTTGCAGAAATTCACTGGACTATCTGATAGAATATTGTTAATAATAGGTATTATCTATAGAACACAGAAAATTATTTTATCTGCATGTACCATTTAATATTTACCTTAGTAGAAATACATGCGTGTTCTTGATAGAGATAAGAAAAATAAGGCTTAAAAATGTCAATGTCTTCTAGTATCCGCATATTTCCATGTGATAAACAGAGTTATTACAAGATCAATAGAACATAGGATCATGCCTTTCTATAAGTATTAAAAGAAATACATAGGCATAAATAGGAAAATTATGGTATGGCATGATATATGGAAAATTGACCCCGAATTTTCAAGCACTTTAATGATCAGTATTTTACCCCTGCTTTTTGCAGCAAAATTGTGCAGTAGAAAAACGTTATGTGATTATTGAATATGTCAATAAAAATAAAAGATACATTTACGTAACTTTGAACACTGGAGATTGATACTTTCTTCAAAAAAGTACAATTTACTACAAAGTGCTGTTATGCATATGGATATTTGTTTAAAAGCAAGAATACCAGAATAACTTCTATAAAGTGACTTTATTCCTATAATGGAGAAACATGAAGTCTTTGACTCAGTTTCTTAGGTAAGTGATTCTCAAGCAGAGTCGCCATGTGGAATTCCTGAGATTGAGTGTAGGAATATTTTTTTTAAAAAATAGGACCCTGTCTCGAAAAACCAAAAAAAAAAAAAAAAGAAGTCTAAAGATAACACCCCTTTCCCTTCCTGTGTAGGGTAAAAGGGCCAAGGAAAGAACCTGACCCTGACTTGACTCCAAGACCAGGACCAAGGGGAAAAAAAAGAATCCCATCA
>NC_022010.1:76933698-76972318 GCF_000317375.1 Microtus ochrogaster
TCTCTCTCTCTCTCTCTCTCTCTCTCTCTCTCTCTCTCTCTCTCTCTCTCTCTCTTTCTCTCTCTGTACATGTAGCGATCAGAGGACAGTTTGCAGTTTGCAGAAGTTAGCTCACTCCCACCATGCCGTCCCTGGGTATTGAACTCAGGTTTTTGGATTTGGCTACAAATGCATTCAACCCAATAAATTATCTTGCCAGGCCTACCAAACCCATACCTTGTGAGAGCATATCTTGGGAAATAGGTGAGTTGCTTTATCTTTCAAGTAGGATGTTAGATTGTTCTACAATAGTAAACATCCAACAATCTTTGATTTAAGTTTAAATAACGTTCTTCTCTCCCAATCTTTCCCTTGCATTTTTACTTTGCATAAAATGACTGTATTAAAAGAAAAGATCAGAAAATGAATGTGTGACTTTACAGTAGTACCATATATTCCCACTCCAAAGAGATTTTGTATTTGTAAATAGTTGCTTGAATTATATATAGTTACAGACCACTTTGTTCTTAATCAAATATGTATGTTTGGGAAAGTCATCATCAACCAGTAAATTGTTGGTAATAAACCTGAATGTATTTATCTATATACTATGTATTCTTGGGTCTCATAAAATAATAAAATGATAAAGTAGATTTTGTGCTGTCTCCTTCTATTCAAAAGGAAGCTTGTTTTTATATTTAGTGGGTCTGGCTTTACCAACTGGGCCAAATTTCCTGGGCATCCATCCTTCTGGGAGTGGCAGCTCTCTTTGCTTCCCACTTAGCAGGTGTACAATTGGGAAACGTTCAACAGAATGAAAGCCACCTGCTCCTCTAATGATTTCAGCCAAGCAGACATGACTGCAGCCTTACAAAATGTGGGATCTGTCACTCTGATTCAGTTTCTTAAAGGGAATCAAACTTGTCATACATTCATTGAAAAAATATATGCCAGCGGTTACCCTGTGGAGTCTGAAGTTCCTCTTAGGTGACCAGGTCTCTGGAATTGGATATGGACAGTTCTGAGACAAAAATGAAAAACATAAAACATCCTAGAATATTTTTTATCACATGTTCAGTGGTGGAACTTTCTAAGATGAGCTCACTCAGGCATATTTTTTTTCTACATTGACAATTTGCTGTAACGTGTGATTATATGTTCTAGCAACCCTACTAATTATATATTCAATTCTACAACAGTTTCCAGCTCATTCTCGCTGTAACCCTTTAAAGTTGTTTGAAGTCATGACTGAATAAAATGTTATAAAGAGATAACACTGGGAAAATCACATTGAGAGAGCAGGATAGCTTTTGGCTCTTTTTTTTTTTCAGAGATGTTCTGAAGTCTCAGTAATTATTTAATTTGGGAAATACAATCATTTATGCATGGAAAGTCTCTACAAATGTTTTCAAAGAGTCAGTTTTGAAAGTAATCTATGAACAGCTAGTTTTAAAAAGTATTTTGATACATTTGAATTTGATTTGAGTAACTGATTATTCTACCAACCACTACTTCCTGAGAAGTACCCAGAGAAGTGGTTTTTCCTACTGCTTGACCAATCAGACTATGTGTACCTTGTTATTTATTACTATAGAGGCCTTGATGGACAAAATTCTTCAGCCAGGGACCACTCTCAATGAACCAAACACTGTTAAAGTCTCCATAGAAAGAATTTAACTTAAGCAGATTAAAAGGCAACACAAATGAATTATAAAGACAATAATGCATGAATAGGATTTAGTAATTCACTGATTCTCTTATTTTCAAACCATAGATTGATTTTTTTTAAGTGTGGAAGCAAGTAGACAGTCCTTAAGTAATTGAGTTTAAAAAATAAAGCTTGCCGTTCAAAAATGCAATCTCCCACAATGCAATGTAATTAACTTGACTCCTTTAATTTGAAGTTCATCAAAACTTATTCAAATGAATTAGAAATAATATGAAAAATTTGATTCATGTGCTGATGTGCATTTTTACACTAATGGGCTATCTGCTTTATTCTCTTCTGGTAAGTTTGAGTGCTGAGGCAGCACCACAGAAAATGCCAACATTGGCATATTAGTCATGAGGCCATTCACCTAATTACAGTGTCAGTGTGACTGCATAAGCAGCTCCAGAGTTCATGGTGCTGGTACCTGAATGAGAAAATCAAGTCAGTATAGACGGAAAAAAGCACAACTGGATTTGTTGACATTTTTCATGTTTAATTTCCCTTCATTTTCCTTATCTTATATGCCTACATTATCGGATGTATTTTGCAGTCCAAAGAACCTCCTTCAGTACAAACATCAAGAATCCTTATAGATACCATGTCACTTTCTGCGCTACATAATAATATAGTTTGGTTATCTTTGCACTCCACTGTGCTCTGAGAACACATTCTTACAAAGAGTGACCATCCGATACACATTTTGAAAAGCATATCTTTCCCATGCCCTCTTGATATGTAAGGATGTCTGTGGGACCATTCTTTTCCACTGTTGCAGTTGTAGAATATAGGAACAATTCAATGATAGGAAACCAAAGAATTGTGTAAAGAGAACTGCATTCTAATCATGGATTTTTAAAGTTATTATCTAAGTATTTTGCTTAAAAACAAAATTAATATATCTCTTTACATTTAATGATCTCTCATAGCCAGTGTCCTATCTTCATTGCTTATCACAGCACCATTGCCTGAACGGATGCAAGAATTTGCACCTAGTTTTTATGGATGTGTCAAACTGTGTTTCTATAATTATATAACTTTTTATAAAGGCATAGAATGCTTAGGAAATAATGTACCCTCATTGTATGAATACTCAAATACCTTTGAATAAAGCACTTTGCTGGGGCTCTGAGATATTCTATAGTACCAAGAAGCAATCATTTGGTCTTTTATGTAAATTATTATTTCTCATTATTTACCAATTCCCAATTGGCCCATATACAGTGTTAGCATATTCTCCATGGCAGTCAAGGTTATAGAGCCTAGGAGTTAAATGCTCTTATAATGAAGATTTTTTTAGATTAGAAGCAATGTATTTCTATGCAGATATAAATAACTACTATTTGAATTCTCACTACTTATTAGACACAACACACTGAAGTATATAATGACTATGTAAATGAAAATCTGACACTTTCAGCCAGCATATGAAGGATACATTTTCTTTTAGAAGGAATTACTATTTGAAGGCTGAAGGGATGGCTTGACAATTGTTTATGAGAACTGGCCGTCCTTCCAGAAACTTGGGTCCAGAACCATGCACCCATGTTCAGTGGTTCACAGCCTCTTAAAATGCCAGCTCCAGGAAATCCTATACCATCTTACGGACTCTGGAGGCACTAGCACACATACACATAGACACACACTCACACATATTAATAAAATAAATCTTAAAATATTACTGTGTGGTCATTAAAAGGATATTCGGAAGCATTTTGAAGAAGCAAGTGGCTTATCTAATGTTGTGTATTTATTAAATATTAGGTATTATTAGTTCTTAGTATCTAGTCTATTAGGTGCCCTCTGGGTTCAATTTGATGCCATGTTTATATCAATAATAGCCCTTAGTGTATTGAGCCTTCAAAGTAATTAAAGATATACATGTAAAACAGAGAACAACAAGTATAAAGCAATCTCCCATGCCTGGTCATGGCAGTGCATGCCTAAGATCTTTAGTACTTGGCTGGCAGAGGCAGCAGGATGACCATAAGTCTCAGGGTACCTGGGGCTATAGCCCTGCATTCTAGGACGATTGGTGTAAGTAGTGAGGCTTTGTCTCAAATAACAAAACAAAATCAAGAAAGAGATTTTGAAATAATTTCTAAAGTAGTAATATAAAAATCCACAAAATTGTCAACTTTCACAACTTTTGGTGTAATATTTAGTTTTTATTACATTTTTGCTTGGAGTCTTGTATTTGTTCAAATTTATTTCTTAGTTGTTATTTATCCATTGGCTGAAATGCCCTGTCCAGATTTGTCTGAAAAGAGGACTTTCCCTTGCCCAGTCTCAGTTGGATCTCTATATGTATCCAGGGTCTTCCTTGATATTACAGAAAGCCTCAAGGACTTTGCTACTATGTGCTCTTTACATTTGGCATTTTCACTATGTGGCCATCTCTGCTATGTGACCTGATAAACCCTTAACTCCACTCCAGTGCTTTAACAAAAATAGTTCCTCCAAGAACACGCCACAACTTATTTGTGTCTTTGATGGTCAGTGGCATACTATATTTGTATCTACTGATATTACTAGTGCAGCTGGGATATGACACGAGCTTAATAAGTGCTGAGTTAATAAATATATTAATAAGTCACTAAATTATCCTACAAGGAAGAGACCTTGGATGTTCCCACGTTGATCTCTTGATTTGGCAAATAAAGAAACAAAGACTTGGAATAATGGGTTACTGTTGCTTTGTAAATGTTGACTTATTGGCAGATAGTATAAAATATGTAAAAGCCTCTGAAGATATATGAATAACAATTGGTACAGGTATTCTATCAAATAAATAGCGCATGTGTGGGGTAACTTGATTCAACAGAGATCAGACAATGCTTTGCAGAAGAATTGAATTTATATTGGACTTTAAAGGGCAGACAGGGTTTGGGTACCACAGAAAATAAGACATGAGTGAGATAACAAGCAAGATATTGAGGGAGAAAAGCCTAAACTATTCAGAGATGAGCCAGCAAGGGGGATGCTAATGCATCGACAATGCTGATGTTCAAGGGGCATGGCTTTAGTTATAGGACCGTGAGATACATACTTTGTCTTTATGATTTTGGAGATACTTTGCATGTGGAATTCCAGAGATGATTGTTTCATTTAGGCACAAGCTGACGCTGCCCGGAAAGCCAGGAACCAGAGACTGGATAGCCCAGAGACCTACAATAGAAGCAAATACAACTGGGGGAAAAAAGTCAATGTAATGATTTCTAATGATATTCTGCTGAACTCATAGATTTGTGCCCAGTCCAATTGACATCAGAGAGGCTTCATCCAGTCACTGATGTAAACAGATGCAGAGATCCACAGCCAAACATTAGATAGAGTCCAGGGACGCCTGCCACAAACGGAAGGAAAGACTGTAGGAGCTGGAGGGATGAAGGACACCATAAGAAAACTCACAGAAACAGCTATCCTGGGGTCATAGAAGCTCACAGAGACTGAACCAAGAACCAGAGACCTGCATGGGACTGACCTAGGCACTCTACATGTGTGCTACAGTTGTGTAGCTTGTTTCTCTTGCAAGACTTCAAACAGTGGGAGCAGGGTGTCTATCTGACTCTATTGCTGGCTTTTGAGACCCTACACCTCTTACTGGGTCACCCTGCTCAGATTAATACATGGGGCTATAAAAATAAAAGCAATTAAAGTATGAATAAAAAAAACCTCATTTTCCACAGTTTACATAGAGTAGGTTATGTTTTGAAAATCTAAGCATGTATATAAATACATTTTATCTTGTGGGAGTCCCATTTCCTTTTCCATTTGTGAATGGAAAATTTCCAAAGTTTCCACTGGTCTAAAACCTCTGGAAATGCCACAACTACATGGAATCTTTCCTGGTGAGTACATGTGAAGCATGTGGAGTACAAGGGATTGAGCTATGGATTTACAGAGATAGCGGGAAAAAAAAGAGTGAGGGTAATATTAAAACTTTTGGATGTCAGAGTCATTATTGCTACTCTCTGATGGGAGTATTGCCAGACTTCCTCATGTTTTCTCCTGAAAACACGGGACCATTATCAATAACCAGAGTAACTAGTATATGTTTTACCTATGGTGTTCCTGTCAGGGTAGTAGGCCCTTTAAACTTTGTCCAGCCCAAATATCAGAATCTTCGTAAGCTGAGTACCTTTCTATATCTCTATTATAAATGAAGGTATTGATATGAGCTTTGTGAGCTTAAAGATTTGTGTACATTCAAATATCTTAAAGGCACAGAGTTAGGACTTGAGCTCCTGTTCAGTGAAGGTGTACATTGCAAACATTTGTAGGGTGGGATGAATGGTTAGAGAGAAAATGGATTCCCAGTCTAGAGAGTGGAAAGTCTGGCTATCACATGGAGTGAGCAGCCTGCTGGCTCTTGCTGGCGAAAGGAGAAAGAGATGAAAAAGAATAAGCCATTAATTCATAAAATGTAATTTCCTCAAGTGCAAGGCTCGCAGTTTCTGCACCTGCTCCATTGCTGACTCATCTCACCTGAATCATTCAGTCAGCTTCATTGTGTTTGCAGAGATCGCTAATTGCCCCACTAGAACAATTTAAACTATCAATGAGGGATGCAATCAATCATTAGAGATGTGGTTAATAGGAGAAGTCATTTTGACTATTCAGCTCACATTGATCCTTCATATAAAAAGGTTAATTTTATATTCTATTTTTAAGCTTGTAGGCAGTGATAAGTCACTTCTTTTTGTAGAGTTGAGCTGAACTAGTTTCTCCTTAAAAAATAACATTTATCTTCTCATCGAATTATTGCTGTGATATCTTCTTCCAGGGACAGAAAAATATTGTGACTTATCAAGAAAGCACAAGACAAATGGTACCTTTTAGCAAAAGTCATTGCAGCAGAACTCTGAAGCAGCTGGCTTCTTCGTCATTATGGAAATACTAAGGCAGGAGGTTTTGCTCAGTCTATAAACTGCTTGCTGTGCAAACTCGATGATGGAGTTTAGATCTGGAACCTATGTTAAAAGCTGAGCTCATTGTCCTAGCACTGGGAGGAAAGGGCCAAGAAGAGGCCTAGGGCTTGCTAATCTGTGATTTCCAGATTCAGTGAGAGAATTTGCCTTAAAAACAAAAATAGGTGGGGAGCAGATCTAGATGATCTGGATGTTAACCCCTGGCCTCCACAAGCACACACACACGTACACACACACACACACACACACACACACACACACAAACACACAAATACACAAATACACACAAATACACACACCACCCAAATCTTCGACCTCAGTACAAGCACTCCTTATGTCTATCAATTTGAAGACAACTGCAAAAAGCATGTGATTTACTTTTACCCTCAGTAGTTAAATGTTGGCAATAGTATAAACATTGATGATTTGTTGCATCTAACAGTAGAAGTACTTTATGTTTGAGACCTTTGTCAAAGCTCTGCTAGGCTAGCTGTAATGCCCATTTGAATGAACTCAGAACAATGTCCAGTGTTCATATGTCTTAATCTTGTTTATGTTTTTGCTATGGTCAGACAAAGTTACTACAGGAAGAAACTCTCGTGTCAGTGGTCTATTGCAATAGAACAAAATTGCACTATGCATATGTACATGACCTCAATAAGGTTTAAATCACCATCTTCACAGAATTAGTGTGAAAACAATATATTGTGTCAAAACTAGTGCTGAAGAGAAAGCCAGAACCACACTACTGCATTTGATTTATTTTAGATTATATCTAAATATAATTAATAGCATTCTAAAGTTATACCAGTTAAGAAAGTTTTTATCTACAAAACATTTTCTTTGTATAGTCTGTAAACATTAGAAACATCTGTTTTAGAATTATAAAATAGCATGAAGCCAAGCATCAATTCATATTCAAAGTTTGAATTTAATTAGATCAATGACTATCCTTGAATGTGGGAAAATGGAAGACCACAAGCCTAATCTCTCTTTTATATTTTATATTTCCTTTCATTTATTCTGGGAAGGGCTTGGGAATGCATTTATTTTATCCCCATTCCTTAGGTGTACCAGAATTTTTTTTATCCACTTTTTGATACACATTTTAAGTCTCAACTGTTAGCCAGCTTTTCTGAAAGCCTAAAATTGTTATGAAGCAGAATGCTAATTCTCTTTCTTCAGACTCAAATTCTCGCATTATGCAATTAACCACTCAGTAGATTCTACTCTGAAGAGCTCTGTGAAGACATTGAATTGCAGAGCAGAAACAGGCACAAAAGAAGAAATCAAGACAGCCTAAGGGGACCAGATGAACAAAGGATGAAGTTTAGAAAACATCAGTATGTGACAACTGGCAGGGAAAGGGGAGCCTGAGGTCACTGAGTTGGTTAGAGAAGCCTGCAACAGAAGGCCTGATGAAAGGCTTTGGAGATAAATAGGTAGCGGAGGTTTATTTCCTGTGGCAAAAATCCTTTGGAATAAAACTATGTGTTTTTATTGAGTTATTAAAGGTTTTTCTTGCTGTAAGTAGAAACTTAGTATACATATAATCATGAAATAGATGGCCCAAGTTTGAATGTTGTGTCCCTAAAATATATACACTGAAATCCTACCCCTGAAGTTGATATCATATTAGGGTACAGGTGGGACTTTTCTCTAGAGGTGCTTAGGGAAAGTCCTCATGAATAGAATTAGTGCCAGAGTGAACAGAGCACGACCTGATACCCTGAGCACTTTTTCCTTTGAGAACAAGGCCAGAAGAACTGTGGATTGTATGCTTTCACTCATATGCTAGCCTCTTGTGCTGGGACTTACCAAGTCTCTGGTATTATCGAGAATAATCTCTAAATTACAATGGATGGGTACTTTCATGTATTATCTCAGATTAAGATATGTGCATATATTCATTCTTCATTTTCAAGAGCTAGTGAGTATGTCAGAATATTTTTATGCCTGTTTGTGTCTGTGGCCAACCTATGGTTCAGCCATGATTTTGTAAACAGAGTTGCCTCCAAACTTGCTCACTCTTTTCTTGATTAGTAAACTTCCATTCAGTCAAATCATCCTGATCTATTATAATCTTTCTCAACCTCGTTTAAGTTACATTGTTTACACTGTTAACTTTTCCAGCTTCACTATCAATTCCAAATTAGAATCCTTCATCAATAAACTCACAAACACCAGAAAGGTTAGCAAGTGGCTTTGTCATCTAGTGTGTCATGGCTGCTGTATATGATGCTTTGTGTGTAAAAGATGAGGACCACTACTCCCAGTTCCATCTCAAAATTCGGTTGCACGTGGGATAATCTGAAAAATTACTCCTGAGTGATTTTGAGTGAGAATAAAAGTTAAAGAATGCTTCAGCCATTTATATTTGGGAAAAGCTTTCATAAATATATGAAATAGAAAATGGGTATCAGTTCACTCATTCAGCAATATTTATGGAAGAAAAAAAGTACTCCTGAAGCATATAGTCAAGCATTCTGTATGGTTCACAAGATAATTTTCTAATTAATTGTTAAAGTGACCCACAGTTGAAACATAGATGTAAATAATTATTGATTTCTGCAAAATGAAGCATCTCTTTTCAGCTTTTAGCCATGACCCCACTGTACACTCTTCCTGAAATGCTTCTCTCCTTGGATTGTGAGCCCTCCCAAGCAGAATCTGCTACATTTCCACTCGGCATTCCCAGAATCTAACTTAATGTTTGGCTCACACTGTTCAATAAATATGGGTTGAGTTAGAGTCAACGATCTATGGTTGGCGCCATAAAAGAGAAGGCTAGGCGGTGATGAAAAGGTGCAGCCTTGTTGACTTCAGTCTTTGCCAGGCCCAGGAAAAGTGTTGACCAGCAATAAATTTGGGGAGGCTATTTTTGGATCTCCTGAAATCCCAGGGCAGACTCTCAGTCATAAGAGAGTCTAGGAGGAAGATTCAACAACACAATTATGTTTCATGACATTGGTATTTCCCTGTCTCCAGGGTGAAAAGTCCAGTACTCATGTATATAGGGGACATGATAATTTCCAAACTCAAGTACACAGGGACATGGTTTCCTGGAACCAAGGATGAGGATAAAAAGACTAGAGTTGGACATTTATTCAACAGTAAACACTTAATAAAAATGAAGCAAAACCATCTCTGGTATGCTATACAATAAGCAAACTGTATATCTCTGGCATACATGTAAGCTTGAAATAATACTGGGGGGATTTTTGTAGGGATATGCTTTCTTAAGTCCCATAAGAATAAAACCAAAGTGATAATTAGAAGTTAAAACTCTTCTATATTAACAGCAATGCAGTTAGTTTATAGTAGATGACAATTTATATTCAGGATTTTAGATATTCTTGTATATTAAATGAGTTTTGACCAAGTAATGTAGAATATCATTTGTGAGTTGACTAAATTCATTTGCCAACATTGTTTGAAACATGAAAAATGTCTTTTCTAGGAGGCCATGTTAAATACAGTTCCTAGCTCTCCTCTCATCAATCTGAGGCCTGATTTATCTCAGCAGTCAGATGTCTATGAAGGGACTAAAGTGAGAATTCAGTTTAGAGTTTGGCAAACGTGATCCACTCTTGATTTTGTAAGAAAAAGTGTTCTTGACGAATGCATTTGCTTATGTATCAGTGTGTTCATCCTTGGCTGACTTCAAATCACCATGGAAATACAAAATAAACAAACAACAAAATCCAAGTGTTTTACAACACAGAACTTCTCTTCATTAAACCTAAACTTTTTAGTAGGGAAAAAAGTTACTCATTCTCCTGGAGTTCGTAAGGTCACAAAAAAAAAAAAAAATGCAGAAAAACTCATGAAGACTTTTGCCGGGGCTATCACTTGAAGATGCATCTTATCCCCTAAGTTTATCACATCTCTGCTTCTCATATCAACCTGTACTTTCAGAAAATGATAGCAGCAGCAACTTTGCAGCCTGCAAAACAGGGTATGAGTAAAACTGAATAAGTGCCTATGATTTTACAAATCTGACAGAGACAGGAGGACCTCTTGCTTCACTTGAGATATCACTTTTCTTTGAGGGCTGTGTTGAAAGAATCTCTGAGTTGTCTCTTTCATTTATCTTCCTTATCCCACTGATCACACCACCAGCTTCTCTGCACCTCAACCTCAACTCAAGTTGTGAATGTGAATTAGTAGCTGAAGGATTTAGAAGGAAGAAAGGGAAGGGAAAATGATGTAATTATATTAAATCTCTAAAATAAAATTCATTTTTAAATGGTTAAAGACTAATGGCAGCCAAGAACCATTGGAAAAAAGAAAAGAGGGGGAAAAAACTGGTGGAAAATAGGGTTTCAGAACTATGTGGAAACAGTTTAATATTTGTTGCTACATACATATGTGAGTGTGTGTGTGTGCCAAGCATTATACTAAAATCAATCTGCACTGTGCTCTGTTGTTATCACTGTTAAATGCTACTGTATGGTGCTTACTGTGGGACAGGTGAGATGGTCAACATCCCCATGTCATGCATTCAGATCTTCCTGTTGCTCTGCTGACTATTCTTCCATCTATTCAGATGGAACCCTCTCTCACCCAATCTTCAAATAATTGAGTTTCTCTAGACCTAGCTGTTCTGTGTCTTAATCACTTTTCTCTTTTATCTCCCTTGGAAAATCACAGCTACCACATTGCTTCAAGTGTATAATTTTCTCTAGAACCTAATTTCAGAGCTTCAGATCTGTATATCACTCTGACTACCTGACAACATTTCCACTCTGCTCCTGCAGGGTCTTCTTATCCCACTTCTCCATCGGAGCCCATCTTTGCAAATCCATCTGCCTTTCATGAAATTCTCAGTTCAGTGACTCTGTGACAATCTCATTCCTTCTTTTTCTCTTATCTTCGGTGTGTAATCACTTGGTCCAGTGTTTCCTCTCCTAAATACCACTGCAGATCCATTTTCTGTTTCCTGATTCTGCTGTCACCATCCCAATCAAGGTTAGCAGATCTGCTCCTCGGAATATCAACTATCTTGTTACGTAGTCCATCCAGGGCCATTTCCAGCCTTCATTACACTGTACTATTTGAATGGTATTTTCCCTCTGTTTGAACACATTTCTTCCACTAAGAAGTCATTGGTATCTTTATCCTCAGACAACTTCCTAATCTGCTGAACTTTCATCATACCCTTCACATCGAACCTTTAGTAGATGACCAGCCTAGAAGAGAAGCCCATACTTCATCTGTCATGATCATAGCCTAGAAAATGAGGATGTGAAGAATCTTTTAGCATTACTAGGATGGGATCTCTAGAAAGATAATGGCTATTATTTAGTAGTTGTCTATAATTACTCAAATAATCAATATTCTGACTCTAATTTTGTCACCATGAGATGTAACAATTAAAACTCGGGATCAGGCAAGAGACAGCAACTGAGTGTGTATAAAATCTTCTTTCAACATTCCTTAAAGATTTTGAAAGGGATATGGCCATTTTCTCATAAATAACTAATTAAATCTATGTGTTCAACAAAATTAGTTTTAAATTAATATATCTAAGAATATTAAGCTTTTTTTCTTCTATTAGAAATTATAGGTTTAAAAAACTCTACCTGATATAATATTGGTAAGTTTTATATCATTTCATATTTAAAAACTAATATAATTAATATGCCTTTTTATACTAAGTACTAAGAAATGTAAAATGAAGCTGTTGTTCCCAAGAAATTCATAGTTTAAGACATCCATATTCTGTGGCGATTTCTGAATGCAGACAATTTCAAAAGAGTTTTCCACACAAGTTCCAGCTATCAGCCTCTGTTTCCATGTTAACCAGCCAAAAGACAGATACTAATTGCACCCCCGATTTATAGCGCATCCGTTTAGTACTATTGATCTACTTTAGAAAAAAAAAAGAAAGTAAACTAAGCAAGAACCAGTCTCAACACCAAAGGAATGCTCTATTGATTCCCCCTGACTGTGCTTTGTCTACATATCGGTGTGCATGTGCCACACAAAGGGGTGAAGAACCAAACAGGGCAGACACGGCTCCTGAGAGAAACATGGTAGCCAAGGATAAGGGAGACTATGACAGGAGAGTAGCTTGAAGTTTCCCTGATGGGCATTTATCAAAAATTCTATCATCAAATGTGCAAAAAGACCAGTCACTTAAATATTTAATGGGTAAAATACTGCCTTAGAGTCTTGGGAGGGACTCTGAAGAAATTAGCACTCATCTGTTTAAGAATGACTTAACAGTGAACTTAGAAAATGAAGACACGGTATTGATCTCAGTAGCCCTCTATGTCACACATGCTGTCTTCTCTGTAACAGGCGTATTTCCGTTTCCTTTTCCTATATCAAACACTTAGCAGAACTCAAGTGTCTGAAGATCCCCAGTTCTCTTAAACCTGGACTTGGTTTAGAACCCGGTGGTTAATCTATATAATCCTTTGGGAGGGGGAAGGGTATATTTGCTTTTAGCTTGTTTTCGGATTTTGACTTGAATCATAATATGCTCCCTCAAATTAAAACCCACATTTAACAGGAAACATAGAATGACACGTTTAGCTGTTGCGATTTCATGCCTTTTGCATCTGTTGAATTGACCCATTTCCAGGTGGAAGAGTTTAGTTCATAATTTGATTAGCTCTTTACAAATTTTTATTTTTGAATCCTGATGTCTGGGTATTCCATTGCTGCAATAGGTCACGACCCCACAAATTCACTGCAATATTGGCTATATATGGCCTTAGTATTCCTATTCTTTTGTTACTTTGAGCATAGTATATGAACTCTAAGCATGGATTTAATTCTCAGACTTATATTTGCCTGCAGCCTTGCCTTGACCAGGAGAGCCGAAGGTGTATGGTTTAAAACCTAGTTACTTCTGAGGTTCTCCAATCTGTGTTTTATATCATCTGCAGATTTTCTTACACTTTAGATTTAAAACTCAGATGTATCATGCTGAGCTGATGAGAGGTTGCGAGTCGGGAGAAATATTTCCTGGCATAATCACAAAATAGTAATTCATCAGGTTGTCAGCTTCTCCACCCCATGGAATAAAAATTAACAAGCTATAGTAAAGTATATGCATATGAAAAAAATCCCTTTGTATAATCATATCCATAGCATTAAAATTCCAGAGGAGACTAATGGTGCCATTGCAGTGTGGGAGAAATAGTCCATCAACAGCTTTCTTCATTTCTTTATTCTTATCTCCAGGTTTCATTGTCTGGGACGTGTTACGTTTTAGGAGGAAAACTAAGTGCTGGCCTATGTCAACATTGCTACTGTAAAAAATACTCCATTTTATGAATTATTCAAGTAAGCATGCCTTTGGGGGATTTTTGAGGATTCTGATATGGTCAGATGTGACCTTCTGCAATGAGATGAAAGGGACAGAAACTAATTTATGTATAAAAATAGTGAATTCAAATAAAATTGTATTTAAAAATATGTCAGCAGGCAAAATGTTATTTTCTCTATATGCACAATCACAGACACTTCACACTTATATAGAAATAGGCTCTTTAGTTAGATGTTGGTTTTGTTTCGAAACCAATTGGGATTTCTATTTGAATACATAATTAAAAGAATAATAAAGAAACTATGGTGACTTATGTCCAGAGGATATATCTGACAGCCTAAAAGCTCGGTAGCTGTGGAGAAAATAGCCTACACATTCTGACTTTGTTTATGAAGGAAGCAGAGTTCGTTGTTAATAGATGTGAACCTTAGTAGCCAGCAGCTCTGGCAGTTGTACATAGGTGGTTTTCTGTTGTGCACACCCTACCTTGCTCAGGCCAGCTAAGGAATCACTTCATGGCAACTACATGGAGGAGAAGAAAGTGTGTTCCTGAATGCCTGGCACAATACAAACCTTGCCATTTAAAATCCTTTATTGAGATAGGCTTCTTTCTAAAGCATTGGGGTAGCACTGTCTATATAATATAAAAACCTTTAGTCACTATTCACTCAGTCAGCATTGTAATTAATATTTAATAATGTATTAATTTTTTAAATTGCCAATTTTGAATTTTCATTCAAAATATGTTATAAAAAGAACCTGTACTGCTTGAAATAAGGTCAAAATATCTGTGGTTTTTTTTTTTTGTTTTGTTTTGGTTTTTCGAGACAAGGTTTCTCTGTGGTTTTGGAGCCTGTCCTGGAACTAGCTCTTGTAGAGCAGGCTGGCCTCGAACTCACAGAGATCCGCCTGCCTCTGCCTCACAAGTGCTGGAATTAAAGGCGTGCTCCACCACCGCCAGGCTAAAATATCTGTGTTTTATAATAAAACCCATACTCAGAGGCCGAAATGTCTATATGTCCCTTGGTTTATATGTTTATAATCTTAAATAGTATTTGAAGGGATATGCTATTTAAATAAAATTAGTGATAAAATAAGTAATAATAATCACACTTTTATAACTTAACAGATTTTAAGCCCCACCTTGTAAATCTTCTACTTTTAGATCATTTCTTTCTTCTGCTTACTGTTAAAGCAGTTTTACAAAGAGGGAAAATAACTTTACTGAGTGAAATAAAACTAAAAATTCCCTTTATTTGTAAGGCCAATCACCACAGCTTTAGAAATGAACTTTACAAATGGATCTTGTTACAGTGTAGCATAGAAACTGACTGAGGTTTTGAATTACTAATTAATTACTTTCTCAAGTTTCTTCCAAAAAAAAAAAAAAACCAACAGCAACAGACAAAGAAATCCTCTTGAAAAACTACTTGTAGTAAATTGTGACAAACCGGTGTGAAGGAACATGCCCTGCTCTGGTCAGGCCATACTTAGTCTGGATACTTGCAGGCTAAGATTGACTTTGTCCTCACCTCAGTTATCACATTATGGGAAGATTTGAGGATTGGTACAGTATTACAATGTAGCGATGAGGATCCATGCTTTGTAGCAACTTCAAACACCTTTAGCATTAAGGTTATTGTATGTGTGTACTTTGAAACACTCCAGTCACTACTTTGGTTTGATTGGTTGGGTTTTCTGTTTGAGATTTGAGCTCACACAGTGTACCTCACTGTTCCTCAACTGTAAACTCAGTTTTAGATTCAAAGCTTATATCCTACAAACTCTGACTGTCTTGTAAAATACAGAGACTCTTTTCCTCTGTTTTTCACCCTTCTCCTTGCTCTACTCTTTTCTCTGTCTTCTCTCTGCCTTCTTTCTTTCCCTGTTTTCCCTCTTCCCTATCTCCACCTCTTTATCCTCCTAGATTGTTGACATACAAAAGAGTTCCACAATAACCCAGAATGAAGTATAACAAAGTTTTATTTGCCGAGCAGTGGTGGCACACACCTTTAATCCCACCACTTGGTGGGCAGAGACAGGTGAATCTCTGTGAGTTTGAGAGAAGCCTGATCTACAAGAGCTAGTTCCAGGACAGGCTCCAAAGCTACAGAGCCACCCTGTCTCAAAAAACAAAAAAATAAACAAAAAAAGTTTTATTTATTTGTGGATGAGCTCACAGAAAGAGGAACAATCTACAGTCCTCTGTGCCAGGAACTGGAATTGAATTCAGCAGCCAAGAGCCCTGAGCATGCTTTTCGTTGGCATTTACAGTACATGAGACCATGCCCAAAGTAGGCCAGTATTTTAAAGGCTATTGGCTAAAGAAGTTACCACAGCATTAGATAAACATAGTGATGGGTTGTTGAAGGAGCTGCAGGCAGCATTCCTACTGCCCGGCTCCCAGCCGCCTGGCTAGCTGATGCCCCAAAATAACAACACACAAATTGTAGTCTTTTAAACACTGCTTGGCCCATTAGTTCTAGCCTCTTAAGGGCTAATTCTCACAATCTTGCCTAACCCATATTTAGTAATCTGTGTAGCACCAGTCTTACTAGGAAAGATTCAGCATGTCTGACCTGGCTGCTGGCTGCATCACGTCTGCCCTAAAGAGGAGTGTGCATCTGCCTCACTTCCCCTTCCTCCCAGCATTCTGTTCTGTTTACTCCACCCACCTATGTTCTAACCTATCAAATGGGCCAAGGCAGTTTTTTTTTATTAACCAATGACCTTCCTCCATCAATGGGTAATACATTAAGTCACAAATTTTACAAATTTCCCAATAAAAAAAATATAAAAAGTAGAATATTGCAGTAGAGTGAGAAGAATCTGTGCATTACAATAACTTAAAACAGGTTTAATATTTAGTGCATAATGTATATAAGTACTCACACCAGTGAGTACTTATATTTAAATGCATTGATTTTTTTGTGAGATTTGAACTGAATTAAATGATTATTGCAACTACAAATAGATTTCTATTTCAAGGTTAAAGATTTCATAAAATTCAGAAATTTTTCAGTCATTAAAAAAGTAAAAATATGTTATTTATAAAGTAATATAATGATATTATCCTGAAAATAAATAGTGTTTCTTAACAATTAGCCATGGTTTTGCTAATTTTTAATATCAAGGAGAGCTTTTACTTTAAATAAGCAAAGTGTTAATAACATTTGAAACTATGTCTGATGTACTGCATAGGAGAAATAATTACCAAGGATGGCATGCAGTAATTGGGTCTGTAACTCCAATTACACTGAAGCATTGACTCATTTAGACTTATGCCTTTATTCATCAGGTCTGTGAGATAAGCTTTTCTGTAGAAATAAATCCAGAGGAACTTGCTTTGAATACAAGGATTCCACACCTCTTCCTTGTAGAGAGCCTGAAATGCAAGAAATCATTGAATTATTTGCTAATTGTGAGCAAAATTTGTATTGATTTTTTTCCTCTCTCTACCTGATGTTAATAGCACCGTACTTCAAATCACTAAATACTTTCCAGCACTGTCAAAGATTCACTTACTTAGGTAAAATTGCTGCATCAAAGTCGCACATAGAGGTGCAAGCACAGATAATATGATGTCATAGGTAGTTATTAACATTCTCCTTCGTACTTCCTCACTTCATATGATAACATCTTACAATGTATATCACATAACTTGGAACTAATAATAATTTTAAAAGATATTAATGGTATTATGTCATAGGTCTATCTGTACTTAATTTGGATGCTGAGCATGACACTCCAGGCATGATATCCCAAAATGCGCAACAAAAATGGCCACCTACCCATCTTCAAACTGTACCTATCCATCTTCAAACTTCACATGTCCATCTTAAAACTGCCCCTACACATCTTCAAACTGCCACACCCATCTTCAAACTCAACCTTATGTACACAGAAATTCAAAGCTTACATGTTATGTCTAGTAGAGTGAATGTTTCCCCTGTATCCTAATTTATGCAATGCACTAGCAGAGTATTTTAAATTAAAGAAACCTGTCAGTTCTCTGCCCTGATACCCAAAACTGTTGCTCAATAAGTTCTACTGAATTTATTGAAATAAAGCTGTGTGGCAGGGGGACAAGAATCTTTCACATCCAAACAATAGAATTTTACATGATTAAATTCATTTTTCTCATGGCCTCTAAATAGTTGTTAAACTGATGTACCTCATCTTTGGCATCTGTTAGAGCAGAATGGATCTATTTTGGATCCCCAAGTCCCTTTCCCTGTGACAGAATGCAGTCAATGAAGCAAAATTGTTTGGGGGAAATAAGGAAGTGAAAACAAGCCAATTAGCTATTTACTTTGCTGGAAAGTCAAGTTTCTTTAAGTAAGAATGACACCAGAGTCTGACAAATGAACTCCTACTTATAAACCACCACTATTTAGAGGATGTTTTTTCACATATATTGAGTCAACTGATCCTATGTCCAACAATGTTTCCTGGCAACAATTAATAGTAGCAAGATGCTTTATACTCTGCTAGGTAGTTCATGAATATGTGCTCTGTATGTACAGCAACAAGACAACATTAGTAGGACCACACTCAATGTGTTGAGAGGCATCATATTCTTATGACTATGTGAAGTCCTATCAATGGATTTTTTTTAATACCCCCCCAAAGGAATTTCTGTTTCAGCCTCTATATCCATGTAGTGATGTTAAAATTGGAGTCTATTGAAAGGACTGTAGGTTTGGGAGTGTGCCCTTGGAAGAAATGGAATCTGTTCTTATAGGATTCCCTTGGTTAGTTATTGTTGCTGTTTTAAAGAGGATTGTGATAAAAGAAACCAGCTGAAACTTCCCCAGCTTCTTTGGCATCCTCCCTGGAGATGTTCTTCTTGTGTAATCATTTACTATTATGATGCCATCTACCTAGGGCCTTTACTAGAACCAAGATGATGCTGATGCTGAGGCCCTGAACATCCAGCACCAAGAACATCTTCAAAACACAAATCCACCTCAACTCAAGTTGAACTCAAATTCAACCATAGAAGCCACAAAAAATTGACAAATAATATGCCATGTGTTAAAGCATCCATTTCTGAGCTTTATTTTCTTCTGTCCACTAAAAATTAAGCATTTCTTCTATGTCACCTGTGGGTTATGAATGCTATCCTTAGAAAATTAGGATACACTGAAAGATTTTTATTTTGAGACTGTCTCATGCACTAACCCAGGTTGGCCTAGAACTTTCCCTATAAGCCATGCTGCCTCAATCACCCAGGTTCTAGGACAACATGTGGGAATGACCATACCTAGCTAAAATTATATTACATACTGTATTAAAAATAGTACACAGGCTTTTGCATGTATATATGCGTGTGTGCATGTACATCTGTGTATGCTCTTGCACAGGGAATTGAGAGGTTTAAAAATGAAAATGCCATTCTGTACTGCTGAGCTACATCCATAGCCCTGCTAATAAGCTTTCAATTATTGCTTCTCCACAGTGTGCTTCCATGCAGTATGTGTGGGCTTCCTGGATAAAGATGCTTACCACCAAACCTGATGTCCTGACTTTGATTCCTAGGACCTACATGGTGGAAGAAGAGTATTGTTTCTCCTATATTGTCTTCATATCTCCACTTGCCTACAATGACACTCATGCATAAGCACACGCAATAAATAAATAAATAAATAAATAAATAAAATAACAAATAGCTAAGGTCTATACAGTTTTATTTATCAAATGAAAGTTCAGCCCTTAATGATTAGCAATAACATAGAAGGTATGCTCCATTATTTTTTCCCTATGTGGCTTTTGGTCAAATGTTGGATTAGAACACCACAGATGAAAGTGGACCAGGTAGACATAGGATTGGCAAAAGTTTTCTGGTCTATGAGGGGATAATGTAATGTGCTGTCAATCTGTAAACTGTGAAATACATTACAGAGATTTTCCCTATTTAACAAAACACGTGTTAATTTTAATAATAAAGAGGTCCTCATTTTGGTTGAGTTTTATTCAGGAAAGGGATGAAAAAAATCCGTGTCTTTCATTCAGATCTCCGTCTAGCTATGTTTCCATTAGAGTTCCCGGAGAAACGACTCATAAAACTAACCATTTTCTGCATCAGACGACAGGTTTTGACAGAAACAGCACTGCCGCTTTTGCAGTGCGGTACATTTTGAATGCTTCAACTGTGTGATTAGGTGTGCTTTATATGACTTCCACATGCTTAGCTAGCAAAATCTGAGTTTATTTACACAAAATTATTCAAGTGAAAAAAAGTGGTGTGTCTCCCGGTGCGCAAAGCCAGCCCTTCAAGGGGCAGTGGGGGGATCAACTAGCATTTTATTACCAGGAGAACTGGGCTGTATGAACAGCACTGCAGAAACCTTTGTGGGAAGCATTGCAGGCATCTTGTATGTAACTGATCCTAAAATAAAAATAATGAAGCTCAGCACTTTGCAAGACTTTTTTCCTGGGTTAGCTACTACTTTAGTTCTGGGTGAAATAAATTTACCAAACCTCTGTAAACAACACACACACACACACACACACACACACACACACACACACACACACACACAAAATGTCTAGACTTCTCCGTGTGCCTGCATTTTTGTTTTTTTCCGTGTGACGAATACCTGACCACAAACATTGAGATGGTCTCCATTCATGGTCCTCTGGGAGATTTTCTCAATGCTCATGTTATAAAGTTTGTAGTTTCTTATCTAAACTTGAGTGGAACGTTGTTAAGGTGCTTAAATCTTTGTTCAGTCTTCTGTGAATAACATGAGACAATTCATCCTTACCGTTAACAAAGAATATGGAGGACGCTACTTACACTAACAGAGGCCACTTTCTAGTACGAGATGGGAAAAGAGGGCATGGTCACAAAGAACGCTGGATTTTCATCTCTAAGATATATGACCTCTGAAAATTCACTTTCTGAAGCTCAAAAGCATACATCTTTGAAATGTATAACACTCTCTTGAGATGGTATGAGTTTTAGAGAGCATACATGCACTGTGGTACTCATGGTGTGACAGTGTCCCCAAGTGTGATCATCATTATTAGAACTATCACATTTAATAAATATTTACTTTTTTCTTCCTTAAATACAATTAGTTAATATTTAAAAACCACTGTTCTTAGTTATTTGTATCTGAGACTTTTGACTTGTGAATATCAGGACTGCCAACTATGTAAAATAATTCTAAAGTCTTTGCTCTTCAGAAATATTGAAAATTTTTCTGTGGTATTAACAATCTGAGACAAGGTAAAAGCAGAGTCCAGGAAAGGCAAATATTATTTTTATATAGTCAGATGCATGTAAGCCTAGGTACAAAAGAACTAAAATGAAGCCTTCATTGAAATGCTGAATGAAATATTCTTTAAACTCATATTTGAACCCTTACGAAACTGAGAAACATGTCCCCAACGCCACAATATTTTTTCATGGTATATTACACTCATCAGTCAGTTTCAGTTGCTATATTCATTTAAACTGACATAGATACAGTTTTTTTTTTCAGAGCTCTAAATGTATTGGAGAATGCTCACAAATCTCTAAAGAACTCAGGACAGCTGTTACAAAAATATTTTTTAATCAGAGTTATTTTTAAAAATTGTCAATAGCTTAAAACACATTTTGTACTAAGTAACATTACCAACATCCAAGTCTTCCCATAAAATCATTTTGAGCTTCTAAATGTGACTCAATCAATATAAAACCAAGATTGTAAGTTGAAGTGCTCGAAAAAGAGTCTCCGAACAACCCAGAGATGCGTTCTCTCCTTTAATTATTGTAGTTTTCCCTTCTCTTTTTCTGAAATATTCCTTATTATTCCTGTACTTCCCTGAGTTATTGTGATCTCATATCTCCTTTCTAAGAGCTCCTCAGATCATAGACTTTTGCCTTACTGTTTTCACAATGTTAGGAGCAAGAAAGAATGCTTTGGGGTCCTGTGTGTTGGCAGCAGCACTGCAACCTCAACTGCTAATGTAAATACTGCTTTAAGTTTGATCTACTTAATGTTTATTAAATGAAGAAGTGAGAAGATAATTGTGGGATCTTGTGCTTTGAAATTTAATTCTTCTTCTGGTGTTAGCCAGTGTGCAGCCTACTTAAAATCCTTCTCACTCAACCCTTACCCACATTTTGTTCGTAGATTTTTCTTTCCCTCTTTCCTTCTTTCTTATACACCCCCCCACCTAAATAACCTCACTAAGTTAAACTTTAAGAAAGAAATAACTTTAATTAAGCAAAATGATATTTAAAAATTCTATAATTTGAATCATCCACAAAATAGCTTTTTCCTTTATTACAATTAGAATATCAAGCTGCTTGGCTACATATGAGAACTGGGGATACACTGGAAAACAGATTTTAAATACTATTCCATTGTCCTTTCAAAATCACCATATTGTGGAAATACACTTTTCTCCCTCTGAGCAGGTGTAGTTAAATTTAGATGAGCTCACCATAGTTAATGTTCCAGCTGTGTACCCTGACAGTAGATAACACAACTTTGGGCAAAACAGATAATCGTGCTATTTCTCAGGGTATAATTTATTAGCAAGAAAGAAAAGCACAAATTACATATCAAGAAGACATCTGTATGGCTCAATATTCTTATTTGAAAATGGCAATATAACAACATATACCTTTAGTGTGTGTGTGTGTGTGTGTGAGATGGATGTGAAGGATGGGTATGTATGTGCCGTGTCATATGTTTAGATGTCAGAGGACAGCTTTGTGGAGTCAGATCATTCCTTCCTTCTTTATATGAGTATTGAGGATGGAGCTCACCAGCCTTGGAATTAACTTTTAACTTAGGTTCTTGTGGGTGAAAGACTAACATTTTAATGATGCTGTCTTCCCAAGCCCTCAAAAGGTATTTTCAAAAAAAAAGTATAAAAATCAGTAAAAAATTTAATAGCATTTCCAGAAGTAAATTTGTAGAGAAACACACACACACACACACACACACACACACACACACACACACACATACACAGAATTCTCAGCAGTTTTCTTTATGTTTTATTTTTAGCTTAGCCTCAAAATTGATACTTTAAGTCTTCAGGACCTCTGCAAGCTCCTTAGATGGTATCTTGTAATCTTGTGTCTCCTATTACTCATGCTACTGGACACTGAAGATATATAAAATATGTAGGCATACTTATGTGCATACATATCATACTTCTATTACCACTTAGACAATTTTATCACCTAAAATTCTTACACACAATTTACTTTATATTCTCATTTGTCTTAGATGATTTAGCACTTTACCTATTAAACTGCCCAAACTTTGGAAAGAAAAACTTCTAAATTAAAAATATACTTGCCCCAGGAAAAAATATTCCCTATCATCTATCATGAAGTGAATATTTACTAAGCTCCTTCCTCATCACTGTTTTTTAAGAGTGAATAATTTAATACAGTCCAATGTCCCCTCATGTAATGGGCTGACTTACTGTTCATAAATGTATGTGCTAGCACTCTTTCCTTTTACCGTCATCAAAATTACATGCCACAGCCACAAACTGCTCTTTGTTATTCAGCATTCAGTGACTGTTTGTTTTATGTTTTTTTTATTTCTATTAGAGAATGCAAGTATCAGAAAGAACTGCAGATAACTACATCTTATCATAATTAATGAATGTGAACTGAATTTTAAGTAGTTAGAGACTTCCTTTTGTAATCTGCTGGCCTGATCTGTCATCTGGGTATCCTGCCCCTTTAAGAGACAAGCCCCACCACTCCCAACCTCCCTGCTCTTCTGCTAAGGCGAGTGGATCTCTCACCTCCTCTCCAGTCCCCCCCTCCTCTCACCCATCCTTCTTCTTGAGAGGCAACTTCTGCACTTCTCTCGCCCCACTTTTCCCCTTACCCCTTTCTTCTTCCCTTCCCTCTTCATAACCCACGAAATAAACTCTATACCCAAACTCTCTCTGCATGTTGTCTCTATCTGTCTGTCTCCCACCAGGGGACCGACCACCTGCCTTGGGTGACCAACAGGCACTCCTAATGGGACGCATCCCACACCACCTCTTTATAAATAATAACACCATTAGAGTGAAGTATATAAACTTTAATTGATATTCCTGATTAGTTCTGAAGCATATTAATATTCCCCATTAACAGATAATTTCATTTTAGGTATAGTTCTCTCTAGACTTCTAGATCCTACAAGGCAAAACCTGTGTTGCATTAGCCATGACTTCTTAGGTCCTCTTAACTATGTAACATGGGATAGTATTGTAGCAATCATTTTGGTAAATTTTAAGCAATTAACTACTCAAGTCAAAGCAAAAAACAAACAGCTTTTCACACCATGAGTCTTCATGAAGAAAATGGTAGTCACTAGAAGGTAGATTGGGAAGGGGTTAAGTATCTCACCAGTGTTTGCCTTTTGTTCTGGTTTGTCCATCTCATCAATCCTCCCCTTCAGTAGTTGGAACTAGACTGACTCCCCTCATTAAAATGAAAAAAAGAAGAGGAGGAGGAAGAGGAAGGAATGTGAAAAATCTTAATTAGGCCCTTTAAATAATATAATTTCAGGATGTTGTCCCTTTATGATATAAATACACACCGGTCCATTCCTTTTGTGCTTTTAGCCTTGTCCATCACATTGATGTATATGTCCACTTGTCCTCTGTTGCTTACCAATATAAACATAGTTGTCTTTTTTTAAAAAGGTAAGCATTCAATTTGGGTTTTTGTCTTTGTATTTTCTGGGTTTTGACCTTGCTAAATGTGGCTTTCTCTGGCCAGCATCATCACTTTCCATATTTGTCCATTGTCATCTCACAGGTCATGCTCCTAGATTAAGCCACAGACTTCCTTACAATTAAGCCTCTTTTGATTGCAAGCCAGGAGACTGCGGCTGTTTTGTTTATGTATTCCAGTACGTATTGAGGCAAGAAACTGTAAATATTTAACTTCCTATTTATTGTATAACATTGCTTCAAACATGCTATTGCTTTGTCTATATAGAGATATATGTTCATTCATAGTGTATCTAGCTTGCCACATTCCAGAGTTTGGCAATAATAGAGACATTTCCTTTCAGTGTTTTATTCACACTGAAGTTTATTCATCATGAACTCTTAACACCATGATTTCACTATAGTTAATTTCACTTAATTTGATGTATATATTCCTTCCTTTCTAATTATTTATATTACTTTTATTTCTGTCCATTCATTTGCAATGGATGTTGATCTACTGCTAAATACACAAAAAGGGGAAGCATATACTTCATCATAGTTTGTACCGGTTACCTTCTCTTGATAAGGCACACATTCCTAAACTGAGGCTCCATCCATAATTTAGTCTGCCATCACCTCATTGAGCAAAAGTAACTTAAAGCTAGGAGGTGACAAGAGTAAATGGATGAGTAATTCACTCCTGCTGATGTAAAGTAGATATTTCTATTCACTGCCTTCTTTGAAAGGTAAAGTAATCTAAGGAGAGCAGAAAGAAGAATGAGTCTCTAATGCTTCTAGAAGAAGCAGCCAATTTACCTGCTGTTACAATGAGTGGAGTCACTACTGTAATTAGCAAAGCTTACATACTTGATTAATGACAGAGACTTTTCTCAGTCCACTGAAAAGGGGACACTGGATCATTAAAGCAACTGAAAAATTGTTGGAAACAGTTATAATTATTATAGATGTTTTTCTTTTTGCAGTTATACCAGAGGGAAAGACTGTGTACGAACAACTTTTAAAAAAGTAAATATTGTAGCATTAAAAATTGCTGGTAATAGCCAACATTGTGAAAATGTTGAAAAGACAAATAGTTGTGCCTGAAACTTAAATAGAAGTTTTAGTTTAAAAAAAAACAATAGAAATAATAGTCAATAAACTTATGCCATTCCCTTAATGAATATCAGTGTGACCCAGTAATGATGGTGCACACTGTAATCCCATATAGAAGATTCTGAATCCAAGGCCAGTTTGAGACTCCTAGCGAGAAAATGAAGAAGTAGAAGAAAATGATGAGGAGGAAAAGGAAAAACATAATACAAAGCAATGGAAAATAAGAACCGAATTCCGTCATTAAATGCATCTATGTTTGCGACACTACACATTCTTCTACAGTCTAAATAATAAAGCCAGATGATGGTGGCACACGCCTTGGTCCCAGCACTCAGGAGGCAGAGGCAGGAGGATCTCTGTGAGTTCAAGATCAGCTTGGTTACATATCGAGTTTCAGGACAACCAGGGCTCTGTTGCACAGAAACTCTGTCTTGAAAAACCAAGCCAAAAATAAATAAATAAACAAAAACATAAATAGTAAAAAAATAAATAAATGCATCTATGTTACTGTATTCATGGATATGTGATCATATTTGTCACTTTTCTTTCTTCTTTTTCTAGTAAGATCCCTTAAGTTTCGTAAAACTGAGATGCTTCTATAATGAACTGCTCATAGGTGGAGAAGGAGTCTTTAATGGGGAAACAAATTTGTATTTCCTTTCCTCTCATTCAAGTAAAAGCAAACATGGGTAATGAGGCTCTGTCTTCTTGTTGTAGGGAGATAAAGAAATTATCCAGAGAACATTTACTTTTTATCCTTGAAATATTAGCACCCAATTTCAGTACCCTAGAGTAAAATCCTATCCTACTATTACAGCATACATTATATATACTATTACAGGTACTATTAAGTAGAATGTGACTGGGTGTCAACTACTTGAATGCAATCCTGTCAGAAGCTCTATCAATGTTTTACTTTTGAAATTTTTTTTTTATAGTTTAGGACAGAAGGCAAATAAAAGCAGAAATTAAAGATCCGAAACTAAAACTGGACAAGGCATACAACCTTAAGACATGAAATATAGGCATTTGTGTTTTGCTTGTGTGGTGTGTGTAGTCTTGGGATCAAGTAGCACTCATCTACATGAAAATATTTCTAAGATATTTCCACAAAAGCAAAAAAAAAAATATGTAATCAACTGAAAGCAGTGTGCAGAATTTTTATTCTTTTCTGATTCAATGACATTTTGTAATGTACCAAAGTGAGAAATTCAGTGGCAAATGCAAAATGAAGAGAAAGCAGTAAATCTCATCTCAACAATCTAAAGCCACAGCCCAAGCTAAAGATCTTTAGCACCAAATATAGGTGATGTTTGGGACTTAACCAGGATTACTAGTCTGGCTTTAATTCTCCCAGACCATCCTTCATCTTCACAGAGGAGCACTCATCATGAATGAGTGTGCACCCTGACGAATAAACATGAATTGTTAGAATAAGAATCTCCAGGGAGGTGTCTTTTCTCATCATCAAACAAAAGTCTGGGTAATGTATCCATTGAAATATGGTGACAGAAGGCATGCTGGGAAACTGCATCAGAGCATTGAACTCCCCACTCTCTCATTCCGCATGCCTTTGTATCAAGAGTGTTGACAGATGTTTGTTGCTATTCAGATAACCCTTGGTACTCGCTCTCTCACTGAGTAGAGATCACATCACCCTCCACACTTGGTGGAGTTGAACATAACCTGATTTTCCATGTGTGTGCTGTCCGCAGGCTCTATTAGCCCTGCATGAGTAGCCCTGGATAACACTCTCCAGGAAGTCAATTATAGATGGTAGAAGGTGGGGTGGACTGATTATTCTTTTATCTTTTCAAAATTAACAGACATTTGGTGAAGAAACAGCAAAACTGTCATGAACAGATTATTTTTGGTTCTCCAGAAACCAGTAGGCCCATCCATGATTAACTTTTATTTTTTCCTTCCAATTACTTTACCTTTTTTGTTGTTCTTTCTACAATCTTACACATTGTTTTTTCAGATTTTCATGACCAGTGCTATACAGCTAAGCATTGTAAGCTTTGCAAATATGTCTTTAGCAACTTCAAACTATAAGGAGAAGAAAACATGTTAGACTAAGCACAATGAAGCGATGCATGAAGAAAATGTATAGGGGCTCAAGAAAAGTATCAGCTCTCAAAAGCATGGGATGTGGTTCCAAAGGACCTGGGTTCAATTCCCAGCACCACCACATCAGCTCACAACCATCTGTAACTCTGTAACTCTATTTCAGAAGATCCAAACTCTCTGGCTTCAATGGGCAAAAGGCATGAATGTGGTATACATACATGCAGGCAAAATACAAAGATTAAATAATTTAAAAATTAGATTGTTTTCAGAACTATCTGTATTCAATAAAAACTTAAATGCTCACTAAGCAACGGGAACAAATATTGTTTAATATTGGAGTTTACAAAAAGTTAAATTGTACAAAATTCTTACTGTTCAGAATTAGGTACAACATTACTGCTAGATTAAAAGTATTCTTTATATTCGTATCAATTACCAAGTTTTTAAATTTATTTATTTATTTTATTGATGTTTTGCTTGCATGGATGTCTGTGTGAAAGTGTCAGATCCCCTGAAACTGGAGTTAGAGACAGTTGTGAGCTATCTAATGGGTGCTGGGAACTGAACTCAGATTCTCTGCAAGAGCAGCTAGTGTTCTTAACCAATGAGCCACTTCTTCAGCCTAATGAGTAATTGTTTTTGTTTTAAAACACTTGACCCTCTAGTTTCAAATGTTATTACTGAAAAGTTCTGTCAAAAACCAGATGAATAGGTCATTTTCCTAAATTAATTAAAATCAAGATTGGTGACCCAAATACTTTGATAAACGTCTTTAGACATGTGTTAGCTATAATAGCTAGGTTGCTTTATTTTGTTGGTACAAACCATAAATATATGTTGTATCAGCAAAATATTTTACTCTGCCCATATTTCCATTTTACTGTGATCAGTCTAAGAATGTTCTTATATGGTTATGTAGTCAATAAATAGAATTATTATTGTGAAAAGAAATATACTTTATAAGAAAAAATAAAATATTTCCATTGATCTCCTGTTTGATTAGGGAAAACCATGAGAATGAATGAATATTTGCTCTAGGCAAAGGGTTCCATAAATGCCAAAAAGTGCTTAGTCTTCATTATTTTTGACATATTAAGCACTAAATAAAGTAATTCCTATTTTGAAGAAAAACTGGTAGAAGCTTTGAGAACACAAACAACACCAATCTTAAACTATATTATTAATAATTATTTTTTTAAAACAGGATCTGACTATGTTGCCGTGACTGTCCCAGAAATCACTATGTTGATCAGTCTGACCACAAATTCAAAGAGATCCTCCTATTTCTGTCTCCTAAATGCTGGTATTAAAGTCATAAAAATTGAACACTTTCAATCATGATAATCTATAGGCTTATCTTTAAAGGAAAATTAACATCATCATTGTTGCCCTTGTGACTTCACAGCAGCTGTTGTTACCTGCGCAAGATCTAAGCAAGACCTAGTCAGTCAAATATCCAACATGTTTAGGGAAAGGGGCTCATGAGTCCCACACTAGCTGTGGAGGTTTTAGCAGATGATAGCTGCTGGAGAGGGGAGAGACACTCTTCTTCAGAAATGTGCCCCATGGTAGGTTACCCATCCTCCAGTAGACTGGTCTATACCCATGCACATATGGGCAGCACTAATTGAGTTCAGTGAGTTATTTTTCAAAAAAAAAAAAAGTAAAAATGATGTAAAGGAAGACTGCTAGTTCATTTTCCAGCTGCCCAGACCCAAATAATCACATATAAACTATATTAATTATAACACTGCTTGGCCAATAGCTTAGGTGTATTCCTAGCTAGCTCTTACATCTTAAATTAACCAATGTCTATTAATCTATATATCACCACGAGGCTGTGGCCTACCAGTAAGGTTCCAGTAGTGTCTGTCACCTTCAGCAGATACATGGTGTCTCCCTGACTCTGCCTACTCTCTCTATATATATAGCTGGCTATATTTTGCCCTGCCAGAGGCTAAGCAGCTTCTTTAGTAACCAATGGTATTAAAACATATTAACAGCACACAGAGGGGAATCTCACATTAGCTGCACAAATAATTACCTTAAACAAGAAAATAAATAAACATGCACAGTCTAACAAAATTGACCTTAAATTTGTGTCAATAGACCAAGATCTATACCAATGCAAATTATTCGTCTCTATGTCATAGCTCCCTTATTGTTTTAAAAAAGAGATTGGCTATGACTATTAATGATTTATACCCAACCTTTTTTTAAATGAAAACAAACATTTTTAAACAATCATATGGGAATTTGGGTGTTGTTTTCTCCAAACTGCTTCCCGCTGTTTGTTGGGTGAAGTATTTTTAGAGCTCAAAGAGAACTTTTTTTTGGGGGGGGGGTCCTGGTCCAACAAACCAAAATAACCCGGAAAGAAACCAAAAAATCCCAACATCCGGGGAAAAAAAAACAAAAACCCCTTGCAAAAGAACAAAACCCTAAAACCAAATTTTGAAAGCAAAAAAACCTTAAAAAAAAAAAGGTGGGTTAACCTAACAACTCGTACAATGAAATATCTCCCTGTATTTAGCTCATTCACAGTGAAAAAGTTCAAAGAAAACACAATAATATACATAGCCCTGACTCTATGTATATATTCTATCTTTACTTGACTTATTTTTTAACTCTATTACTTTTTAATATCTATTTGTTTTAAGAAGACCACTTGGTTTTCCTGGCTGCCCAGAACTGAAATAACTACACAGAAACTGTATTAATTAAATCACTGCTTGGCCCTTTAGTTCTACCTTCTTATTGGCTAACCCTTATATTTTAATTTAACACATTTCTATTAAATTTCTATTATCACGAGGTTGTGGTCTACCACCAAAGTTTCAGCATGTCTATTTTTGGTGGTTGCTCCAGTTTCTCTCTGACTCTGCCTTCTTCCTACCAGCATTCTATTTAGTTTTCCCCACCTAGTTCTAGCTATGTTCTGTTATTATCTTTACTCCTTTAATCTATGATTGTCTGTACTCTTGTCTATACTTTTTCCTCTCTATCCCAAGCCTATATACATTTCTTAAACATTTGTGACCTGCTCAGAGGTTTGAGGTTTGTTTTTGTCTCTTTATTGCATATCTGTAATCATATTCTGACCAGGAACACCTTTTCTTTTTTAAATGCTAAGAGGGCGTGGCTAGGACCAAAACCATGGCCCTGTCTATTGAACTCACACTGTCCAACATGATGGAGGCATTTTCACAGCCTCTGAGAGTCATGATTAGCACCTGAACTCCAGGGATGTAGTGGGTCTACTTAGCCCTGAAGTAATTTGTGACCCAGTGCAAAAACACCCAATTTAAATGTGCCATAACTGGACCAGCATGAACCAAGAGTCACACAGTTTTTGCTGCTAATGCTGAGTAAGAAATCCTTCTCTTAAATAAGCAGTACCTCTGCTTGTTGCAAGCAAACAGAGTCCACCTGAGACAACGCTGCTACCAATAACCCATATTCTTTTTTTGTCTAGAATCTTTAAAAAGCAAAACAAAAACAACAACAACAAAAAAATTTTCTCTAATCTACATGGAAAGTAAAAAAAGACAAGATCTCCTGAGTAAATTGGGAGCATGGGGAACATGGGAGTGCATTGAAGGGGATAGAAGAGGAAAGGAGGGGAGCAGAAAAAAATGTATAGTTCAATAAAATCAATTTAAAAAATGAAAAAAAAAACTTTCTCCAACTATTATGGAAATTCTTGCCACACATTGGTACCATTTGTAAATAGAGAATGCTCATTCATTTTCCAGCTACCCAGACCCAAATAATCACAAAGAAACTATATGAATTACAACACTATTTGGTCAATAGCTTAGGCATATTTCTAGATATCTTTTACATCTTAAATTAACACATTTTTATTAATCTATGTATCACCATGAGGCTGTGGCCTACTGATAAGGTTCCAGTTTCTGTCTCATTCAGCAGCTACAAGGTTTCTTCCTGACTCCATCTACTCTATATATCTCTATTCAGATTTCCTGCCTGGCTTTACTCTGCTGAGCCTTTGGCTGAAACAGCTTTATTCAACAACCAATAAAAGCAACACATATACAGAAAGACATCCCACATCAACATGAAATTAATTTGGTAGGAAGATATGTGTGAGGAGAGGTATACTAGAAGAGATGAAGTGGGAGTCAATGGTGGATTTGACATAAATATACTGTATACATGTATGAAATTCCGAAATAATAAGTTACGAAGAGATAGGACTAGGTGAAGAGGCAATCTTCTTTTCTTATTTATAATTGCAAAAACAATGAAAATTTGCTTTGTATATGAGCCAGTAGCAATAAGGTTATACACATTTTCCACATTTTTAATAATTGTAAGTGAAAAGAGAGAGAAAAATGATTAGAAAGTTTGCAGTCACCAAAAGTAGAATTTAGCTTAAGTAGGGAAAGATGAGAAAACCTCAGTTGTTTAGGCTAAATAATCATACATGGTTATCACAGCAGTGATCATTGCTAGTAAAGAAAGCAAAATTTTAATAATTTCTGCAGGAGAGATTCCTTGGTGTTGGATGAGTCCAAACCACAGCAGGTGCCTATGCAATTCTGCATGCAAGAGACCTGGGTGGTAGTGAGCCAGGGGCCTCACAACAAGCAAGAGACAAATATGCCATGCAGGTAAAGATTGAGTGAGTTTTATTAAGGTAAAGGGGATAGGGGAGGAAAGAGAAAAGAGATAGATAGATAGATGATAGATAGATAGATAGATAGATGATAGATAGATAGATAGATAGATAGATAGATAGATAGATAGAGAACTGTTTGCCTCTTGAGAAGAACATCGGAAATGGGATAGGAGTAGGCAGAGCTCTTAAAGGGACCTTTGCATTGAGTACAGACTAATTAGTGACATGGCAGCCATAGGCACCATAGTTAGGTGCCAGGTGCCAGTGTAATGCCTGAATTTAAAATCTCCATCTTTTTCTTATTTTAAAACATTAGGGAAATTACAGGGGATAGCAGGTGGGACAGAGATGGGTTGCCAGGTTCCCAAAACTGATTCTTGCTGATCTTGGGTATCTACCATCTTTGGGGGACCTGAAAAAGCTGGAATGCTGGCCTCAATGGCATGTTTTGGAGTATCAGACTGTTTTCACTCTATTGTCCAGGCTATGTGGAAGTGCCTGGCAGCTCTTGTACCTAGCAAGATGTTGGCATAACAGAGGACAAGGTTAAGTTTAGGAAAAAAATTCTTTAGGTCCTGGTAATTGGTGGGGCATGTCAAGACCAGGGAAAGGTGGTGGGGCTTTGGCTGTTGATTGACAGTGTTAATCTGGAGTACAACTGATCTGTTCAAAATGAATCCAAGTCGAATTCCTGGAACTTACAAGAATTCTTTGAGTTTGTGAAAACGTAAGTTTTAGACAGATTAAGCAGTATCATTATCATCACTCTGCTTTGGCTTTTGTTCTTTCTTATGAAGAAATGTACTGTATCAAATCAAGCTCATATTAGAAATTTATTCACATAAAAATGTTCATCATGAATTTTGAATTAAAAGTAGACTTAGCCTAATGTTTGAAATCACCATCTCACAGTATGGTGCAATACTGATTATAATGAAGACCTTAGTCACCAAGTTAGATTATCTTCAATACACTTTGATTATTAGGTTACAGATTCATAAAACATATTCATTTTATCTAATTTTCCATCACAATATTTTTAAAGTGTTTTCCAGAATAAAAATGATCTATTTTTACTCTTGCCTCCTGTTCATTCACATTAACAGAATAAAATTAAGAATCTTGAAATTTATGTCTTTTTATTCATAAAGTTTTCTCCCTTACAGAATCAGTATTATATTCCCTTCACATTTTAGTTGGGAAAATTTGGTCTTGTAATATGTATTTGTCTAATTTATCTACTAGAAAACTAGTAGAAAAACATTTTAAAGTGGAGGTTCAGTAGAAACTAGTAGAAAATATTTTAAAGTGGAGGTTCAGTACTTGGTCTTTAAAATTTTTTTCTTTTGGTATGATAAGGAAAAGATATCCTAAATTTCCAGCACAGTCGGAATTGTATAAAATCTGTGAATTAGGTTTTAAGTTAAAAATAAGAAACTACTGGCATTCCATGGAAAACTGTTACATAATTATTCCTTTTTATGAGCACTATTTTCATTGTTAAAACAAACAGTTCTCATACATTGAGTGAGTACAACTTGGAACTACAGGGGAACTTTCTGCTATGGATGAATAATAAGTAACTTTATCACATTTAATAAGAAAAAGCACAATTTGTTATTCCTCTTTTTATTCAATAAAAATGGTACATTGTGCCTGTTACATACCAAGGACGGCTATCTCAAGTTGGGAAATTTAACAGTGAAAAATTGAAATTTCTTTTTCTATTTCTGGATCTTATATTTTATTTAAGCCAGTTAGGTTCTGAGCTAACTGCCTTACTAACTTACCTAACTGCCTTAAATAAAACAAGTTATATGCAGCAGAAGGGAGAAGCAGGACTGTGACACATTGTTCCTGCCTCATCTTCAGATTGTGGAGAATAGAAAGGGTAATAAATGCACAAGTAACTTGAAACTTGAAATTTTACTGAAAAAAAACATGGGGAGTAATTATTGGAGGTGGGGAGGACTGTTTGCTATGTGGGATGAAGCAGTGAGAAATAAAGAAAGTCACTTGTCTTCCTAGAAGAGAGATCTCTGTGTGTTGGAAAGAGAATGAAGCAGGAGAGATACTTGCTATAAATGAGAGGGTGTATCTTAAAATGAACTTCAGGGCAGCCCAGAGTTTCATTTTCTTTAAAATGCACTGAAAAATGTTGTGCAAAGTTTTACAAAGAAGTATAACTAGGCCTGTAAAATAAAACCTGTTGTATGAAGAATGGAAAATAGGATGACCCATATCCAAGAGAAGAGTTTTCAATCAACTGCCATACAACCAATGAGACGGTGTGTCAAATAATATGAAAAGAATGAATGCAAAAAGTGGAATCAGGAGGTATACCACCATTAGAAGTCCTCACTAATGCACTATCTGATATAGGTGTGTGTATGTGTGTGTGTGCGCGCGTGTTTCTGTGTGTGTGTGCATGTGTGCATATGTACATAAGGAATGGAAGAAGAATGACTCCTTGAACAATTTTTATATGACTGTACCAGGTATTATCATGAAAGAATAAAGACAAGGACAACTTTGTGACAAAAAGAAGACCTTAATATTGGTCGTATTAAATCCACGATATTGAAGATATGAAGTAGGAATGTAAATGTAGGGCTAAAGTCCCAGAAGAGCTTGGTGCTAAAGCATGACTTTCTTGGGGCACAGCATGAAGGCAGAGCTAGAAGTCATTAAGTGAGAAGAAAATCCATAGCTTGGATACTCATTTTGAGTGAACTGACTCTATCTTGAGACTAGAAAGGTTTCAGGTGCTGTATACAGCTAAGTAATGGCTGGTGGGAGTAAAATATAGAAAACGTTCTAGAAGACAGAGTAAGGAATGCATAGTGTAAAAAGATATTTATTTTATCCAATTATTTAACGGTAATGATTTCAGAATGGATGATTGTGTGGTGGAAACAGAAAATATGTGACAGAAAGTTTTGGCATAATAATTCTTTTGGCCAAAGAATTACAATGACTCAAAATTTGTGAGATTGAGGAGGCTGTTGGCAAATTAGATAATTTCAATTGTCAACAGCCTCCTGAATCTCACAAAGAATTGTGCTTTGTAGTAAAGGAGATCTATCATAATCACTGATGCAACTCTCTTGTACTGTATGGGAATCTAATTCAACTTTAACATTAGTGGTATTGAAAGAGAAACACTTCGTGAATGTGTTTTAGTATTTTAGTATTATGTCAAATGACTTTATACTTCTAATAACTACTGTCTGCTTTGGTTCCTTTCATGGCACACACCTTTAATCCCAGAACTCCAGAGACAGAGACAGGCAGATCTTTATGAGTTTGAGGCCAGCCTTATCTATAGAGTATGTTCTAGGAAAGCCAGGGCTACACAAAGAAGTTCTGACACCCCTCCCCAGAAAAAAAGAAGAGGAAAAAATACAAACTCTGCAGCAAAATAAATAACTAAATAAATACATATTTACAAAATTAAGATTCTGTTACAACTTAAAGTTTCTTAACTTTGAGCACAATGGGAAATAGAAACCTTTTTAGTTTTTTATTTCAGTTGGAAACAAATTATAAGGCACTGTGTATTTCTTACATAATACTATACTAATAGTGAACCTGTCTCCTTTTTGTATATGTTTTAACAAGCTTTAACTAATGCTTTCATAAGATGACTTCATCACGAACCCAAAGATTAGAAATCAAAATTCAATTTATTGCTAAAGAAATGACTCACTCAATGCTCAGTTTACTGTTTAAGGTGAACTATAGGCATTTTATAGGTCTGACATCAACTATCATCCTATAAAATAACGATACAAAGATACTCAATAATATCACTAAACTTTATCTGTACACAAACATAATTTTAGGCCTTTTTAAATCTAAAAATTGTTTTTGAGAAATGGCCTCATGTGGACTAGGCTGCCTAGAACTTCCTATATAGGCCAAGCATGGTCTTAAATTCCTGGTCATCCTGCCTCCCGCTCCTGATTGCTGGGATTGCAGGAAGGCAACATCTTGCTAGTGCTCTACTAATTCATTTATGTAAAAATCAAATGTTTGCTTTATATTTGAAACTATATAAACTATAGGAATATCAAAGGGAATAAAGTAACTTTTACATAATGTTTGGCAAAGGTATTTATACATCTTCTAAAGAAAACTTCACTAATAAAGTTTTCTGTGGTGTTAATCTTTTATATATTTTAAAGAGAAGTCACTTCAGTTTTCATTTGCATATTTTAAGTGCATTCATAGATTCCATATATATAATATATGTTAAATGGGAAAGAATAAAATTATTTCTATAAATAAACATTGTTTTTAAAGTATCTGTTGATAGTAAACATATGTGATGTTCTCAAGTCTTTCTTAAGTTTAGCAGAGTCAGCTCTTTCTCTGTGGGTTGTTGACTAAATTCTCCTTTGTGACATTAGGAAACACTTGGTAATCAGGGCCATCCCAGTACCCTGTGTTCTTCTTTTGTCCACAAATGGAGGCCTTTTACTGATGTCAAATGAAAAGAAGTTAACAAGAAATCCTATGAGTTTGCATTCTGTCTTATAATGATCAAATATTTAAAGTAAGGTGTATCTTGATCAGCTTTATGGGAAGGTCATTCACCATCCAAAATACGTTGTATTGATTTATGTATTGAGGGGACAAACTGTTCTGTAAAGTTACATTTTTGTCCTCCCAAGAGACTCCTGTCAGAAGTTGAATTTTTCAGACCCTTGTCTCAGCTCTAAGGCTAACATCCAGCTGGGGTAAATGGTTTTGAAAACACCCTTAGTCAACAGACATTTTCCCTTTCATTGTATTATACAGCATTAGCAACACATATTTATAATTAATAAATGCACTCACAAGGTTTAAAAGAAAGAAGAAAAGGCAAAGCAGATGTGGGGAAATCTGTTGCTCTCATTCTTTGTTTCCCAAGATTGTGTTTCTCTGGTGGAATGTGTTATTACTGGATTCTTCTGTGTCTTCTTAACGTTTGTGGACTTGCAAGCACATTCCAGTATGTTTATTTTCTTTTTGCCCTTTATTAACACAATTCCCCACCACACACTGAGACTCCCTCTTCCTCAGAGTCATGTTGTGCTGTCTGACTTCTTTATAGAAAATTTTCTAGACATCTCAAACATGGTAAAAAAAATATCTTTTTAAAATATTTCATACCCCCAAATATGCTATAAAGTACTCAGGACCAATAGAATGTGCAGTCTATAGTTGAGGAATAATAAAATTGAATGATTAAATGATAAAATATCTCTTTTACTTAATATAAATAACTACAACTAGAACTGTTTGAAAATAATATAATGAATATATAATATATTTGGTATCAATTAACCAAAATTAAATTACATATTGTATAAAAATCACTTTTGAGAAATTAGCCTGCTTGTAACGTCTTGAGGCAAAGATACACTTTTATTAAAAGGAAATACTGAGATTCTGTTCCTTTAGTACCTTGCAGTGTAAATAATCACTTGAATGTCTTTGGCCTAAATTATATTTCATATATCAATGAAAGCTCTCATAATAGTGACTTGTAGGCCAGGCGGTGGTGGCGCACGCCTGCAATCCCAGCACTCGGGAGGCAGAGGCAGGCAGATCTCTGTGAGTTCGAGACCAGCCTGGTCTACAAAGGGAGTTCCAGGACAGGCTCCAAAACCACAGAGAAACCCTGTCTCGAAAAAACTAAAAAAAAAAAAAAAAAAATAGTGACTGGTACTAATTATCATCTTCTGTTTGTAATTGCATAGTATTTGGAGAAATTCAACTTGAGCTGTATCCACCAATAGATGTAGAGTAACTCTGTGCTTTAGACATGTCTACCACTTCATCTTTGATATCTCTGTCTTAATTTTCAACTGTTAATGACTAAGGACATGCTTCTCACTTCAAAAATTATCCATTTTCAAGGATAAATGATATTACAGGGCCTAGATCATCACATCTATCCACAACAACATTAGAAATGAGGAAAATGTGATTGAGCCCTACTTAAAACCTCCCGAGAATTCCACATCACAAAGAAGTGGGCTTCACCAAGTTTAACATCGGTGAATTTGAAAATATGGTAGCTGAGAAGCAGCACGTCCCTGATAGCTGAGGGACACAAATAGATTTCCATTTGTGGTCCCGTGGGCAAAGAGTCGGCCCTGAACTCTTGATGGCTCCCAATGTGCTGTCCTGTATCTCACCAATACATAACATATCCATTAAAAAAA
>NC_022010.1:76972992-76977151 GCF_000317375.1 Microtus ochrogaster
TCATCAGCCAATTTAAAAATAAACATGGTACTTTCTGAGTTAGGAAACACATCCAGCCCCTTGTCATGTAGTCATCAAATTGTACATTTCCTGAAGAATCTCAGATGTCAGACTGCATCTGCTTCAGCAACATTCATGAGAGCATAGAGGAATGCTATTTTGCGATGTGGACATATGCAAATCTCAGTATTGGATGGGTCATATTCAAGACTCTGCCGACATGCGGCACTTGATTCTCGAAGTAATAGAAATTCAAGCCTTATCGGATGCAGTTTGGTGCGTTCCCTGGTTTTGTACAACAGACAAAAGTAACCAGTCTACTCTCCAAATTTTCACTTTTAAGTAAAAGGATAATGATGTTCCTTGCATGTCTTCTCATTAGCAGACATTGAGACAGTGATTATAAAATGTTAAACTCATGAAACAATAGATATTATCAATCAATATCAATTCAAACTCCAGGAAGCATTATGCTATATGTCTCTCTCATTCAAAATCTGTTAGTCTCACGTGTAGGTGAGAAGATAAAGCAAGAGTAGTTTAAAGTAACATGGGTTCTTGACAAGGAAGGTTAGCCTTGACCTTGTCTTCTCAACCCTCATTTCATCAGCAGGGGTGAGATTACTTTGAGACCCTGCCAATAGGTAATAAATAACACATAAATTCCAGGACACCCTTGCACTATAGGGTGCCCTAATGTGTAATAAGCCTTAGACTATTGAGTTTATAACTCATGACATCTGGCAGTTACTTGGCATTGTAATTCATGGAGATCATGCACATCAGAGTGCACCATGGGAGAGAATATAATAGAACAATAATTCCGTGATGCTACCGGGATTGGTTAACATGACAGGGAGATACGGTGGAGGCTGTGCACCTCTGTGAACGGAGTAGCGTTGGAATGCTGTAAAAGCTAGCGCTTTCAGTTAGGACCAACAAGGTGGGAGGAGAGGCATAACATATTGGGATCCTGCATAAAACAGCACATTAATATTTACGTGACCCTGCTCTGCATTCTCTTCATTCAAACGGACAGATGCGACCAGAGGAGACAAAAGAATCCCGAACTTTGAATTTAAACATATTATTTCTGTCCATAAACTTAGAGTCATATTTAAATAACTCTAATGAATTAACTTTTATAAATATACATAAGTTATAATTGTGTCCCTCATATTTTTTGATTTATTTTCTATGGTCAAAGAATAAATGGGGAGTGGTGGAGAAAAACACCTAAGTAGTGGGCATAGAATATAGACTACCAACAGCCTGCAAGCAGCCACTCTGGCACCTGCACCTTGTCTGCTTTGGCAGAAGACTTGAGACTCATGGAATAGAAACCAGGTTGAAAAACTCATATCAGACAAATGGCCACTTGTAATCTTTCTGTCAATGTAAATTCTATTTTAAAAACTAGTTGGTTTACTTCCTCGTTTATTTATTTCTTCCCAAATCCACATTTTATAAAAGTAATAGGAACTATGAGAAGCGCCAAAAAAAGCTGGACCCTCGAGCTGTTATATCTGATACTCAGTTTGTCTTTGTGGCTATAGATTTTCAACTAAAAGTATTCTTATTTTCTAATGTTCAAAGCTATTGGTATTTTCGCTGCTCTCAATCCTCTGTGGAGAAGTGCTCAGACAGTCACTCAGGGAGAACAGATATTTAATGGGATGTAAATTTTGTTCTGAAGTAATGCATCATCGAAACACATTTTGTTTAATACCAATGCTTCTATATGCTGTCTTCCTCTTGACATAATGTATCTAGCATAATTTCTAATGTGTCAAGTTTTTATTTAGAACTTCCTGTGATTCTGCGAACATCCATACCTCATGAACAATTTTGTAGACATGGAATCTTTAATGGAAAAATAAAAGAAAAACTGATTAAACATTAATTAACATCAAACCACAACTTCCTCATAAGCTCATGGGTAGGGTATGCAGATCCTTGTCAAATATCAGATGCTAGGCTTTTCCAAAAATAGGACTTCCAAGTGTTGAAGTTATGCCAAGTGCTGGCTCCTTCACAGCAAAGCAAAGGAAATGATTGCCAGAGACAGGCCTGGAGTCTGCCGTGGTCAGATGTCACCAGTTTGCAGTGCCACATGTGATCCAAGAGTTTATGAATGATCTCAACACTTGGTCCCCAAGGAGAACATATGCATTACAGAGGTTACGGATACAAATTACAGAGCGCGCAATGTTTCCATGCAATTTCTAAGAATCCTTCAGCAAGTTTTAAACATTAATGGAAAACATTAAGGAAGACTTGGCACTCTTCGCAAGACTTCAAATTATACTGTGGGTGAGGACAGAGCAAGGCTAAAAAAAGGAGCGAAGAATAAAGACTTGGCTAGAAGTTTGGCGCTGGCCATTCCTCCTGTGTGAATTGTGTGTTTGTGTATTCCATTCCCAGTAGAATTCTAGGCTTCACAAAGTGCTATGACTTGAAAATGAGCAAGTCACAGGGCATCCTTGTTTATTCAACATGCTCCAATTCATACTGCTGCTTTATCTGCATCATTTGCTGAGTGAATTTGCTTATACAAGGCACATTTCTGGAGCGGGGGAGGGCTGGAATTGTCAGCCTGCTGCAGGGTTGCCAGGGTGTCAGTTTGCCTAGCAGTAACAGGATGCTTCCCTACTGAGCAATTTCTTTCCCATTGCCCTTCTGTGCCTGAGAAGCCACTCAAATTTGTTCCCCAAATATAAGATTGTGTTCTGTATGTGCTTGGTAGATGACCTGTCCTTTCTAGTCATGTTAAATGTGACTATGTTGAATATAATAAAATATTTCTTGGAATGACAAATCCTTTGAAGGTTTGTTTTTTTTAGTAAAGTATAAGAAAAATAGGAATCACTGTACTGTATTATAGTGGGAAGTTTTGTGTTGTAAAGAAAAACTGACTTTAATATGAAAGGAAACTTAACCAGGAAGTTCAGGGCCACCAAGCAGCAACATCTTCCTCGCTCCTTCATAAGCTTCATCGCACATGGAGCTTCTTTACCCTCAAAGCATGTCTACCCGCAATGTCCTTGGAGAAACACAAGCTTTTCTCGGAGATGTAAGAAGAACCTAGTGATTCACACATGTTGGAAGGTGTTGGCTCACCATATGATGGGATATGGTGGTGGTGGTGATTAAGAAAATACTGTGCCTCATTTATGAGTATTTACTAGTGGCCATTCCATATGTTTTTCTATACTTGATTGAGATTTGTTATTCTGTCTGATAATCTATGTCATCATTGTTGGTACTTGCACAAAATCTACTGTTTCCTTAATATCACAAACTGTCTGCATTTTATATTAGACAAAGTGAGGAGTCAAAACAAAGGCACTATCCATTAAATCCAAGCAACTAAAAACTTTTCTTTGCAAAGTCATTTTAAAATTAAAATGAAAACACTGCAATCTACACTAAATGATAGAAAAATTTCAACATACATTTTTGGATTTATAATTCAAGCAACCAGTGAGTGATACATGATTAATTCTTGAGTGGCCCTTCCAAAAGGAACCATTGGAAGAACACCTTCTCCAGTTTGTACTTTTTAAGTATAAAAAGGATTTTCTTGTGAAGGAGTTGGGAACTGACAACCAATGATCTGTTGCATGCAGGAGAAATGAATAAGCAAAAGTCAGAGAACGAAGAGGTAGCCAAGAGGTACTTCTGAGAGGAAGAACTTCATGCTCTAGTGCTAACTGATAATGCTGAATTAGTTGTTCCTCTGTATCCCTAGGATAGGAGAGTGATAGGTATATTTGTTGCAAGCCTGGAGATATAATTAGAGACACGGTTCTAAGCAATACCTGAAATTGTCTTAAGGAGACAACTTTAACTTTATGGTAGTATGAATCAGAATCAATCACATAGGTTCATGTATTTGAATGTTGAGTCTCCAGGGAGAGGAACTGTTTGAAAGGATTAAGAGGACTGGGATACGTGGCCTTGTTAGAGGAAGTGTTTCTCTGGGAGTGAGATATGAAAATGCTTTCACCACTTGGGAGTCAGAGGCTGGAGGATCTCTGAGTTTAAGCCCAGCATGGTCTAAAGAGAGTGTTCCAGGACATCTAGAGATGCACAGAGGGTTCTTGTCTGGAAACACACAAACAAACAAACAAATTTTATAAGTAAATAAGTAAATAAA
>NC_022010.1:76978079-76979615 GCF_000317375.1 Microtus ochrogaster
ATATAGTCAGTGGGTGAAGGGAGGGAGAGAGGTTTTCTGTAATGATATAGCTATGAGTGTGGTAAAAAAAAATCCTTCTGTAAACAAACCTTTGTTTTCCTGTAAATAACAATAATGAAGGTCATGGCTGGCATAGACATGTGCACATATGAGTGCTCACTGACACCCCCCCCGACACACACACAGTACACTTCCAATCAAACAAACACCCGAAGACTTGAAAACAAAAGAGGAGTTAGTTGAGAATGGAAGGGGATTCGCAGGGGAGGGAGATGGAAGAAACAGGTTAATGGACAGAGTGAATACATTAAGTACAGGCATGAAAATATCAAAATAAAATCCATTAGTATATGTAATGAGCATATGCTAATAAAATATGATGTTTCTACAGCAAAGCATATCCTGGAAGCTGGAGTTGTAGCTGAGCGATTGTTAGCATGTGTGAGGTCTTGAGTTCCATTCTTAGCGTTAAAAATGGCAAAACAGCCCATAATTTCCTGGTCTGATTCTATGCAGGACAGAAAGCACTCCCTTTCTAAGTGCTGTGGCTCACTGAGATTTCACATTAGAAAGTTAAACTGTGTGCTTGAAACTTGAATCCAGGTTTCCGAAGAGAAATCAGTGGTGGCTGCTGTGCAACTTTCACGGCCCTTGCACAATGCGCACACTGGGTGATGTTCTGCATTCAGCAAGCACAGGTTCAGTGTTCTCTTCTTACCTTTGGCTTGGGACCGCTGTTATTCAAGCTTATCATTATAATTCCTTTTTCGATTACTGTTCTCATGCGCAATTTAGTTTGCTTAGGATGGCTTTCTCTATTCACTGGTCTGCATGACTACTTCTATCAGTAACATTTTCAGACTTTACATTGCTAATGCCCTCACTGGAGATCCTGGGTGTACTGTTTCAGAACTGTAATCTTTCAAAAGTCCCTTTCTTGTTCAGGCTCACCTTATTTTTATTGCTAATTTATTTTAATGACCTAAGACTGAACTATCTGGATGATGATTCTAGACTAGGTTATAAAAATAAAAACCAGAGAAGTGATTAGCTAAGACAAAAGAGATAAGAGGTGGTTAGTCAGAGAGAGAGAGAGAGAGAGAGAGAGAGAGAGAGAGAGAGAGAGAGAGAGAGAGGTGAGTCAGAGGAGACAAATATGCAAGCTAAAATAATAAACTGACATGGAGTATTTATAGGACATTATAAAAGTATCCTGCTGTTGTGTACACAGTAGGACAGATTTTCATAGTAATTTGAGTCTTCAATGTTGTGAGCCTGAGACTCTCTTCTGTTGCTGATGACTGGGCAGAAGCTGCTGTCTTTCTGCTTCAAACAACTCTGACCATCATTTAATGTGGGATGGACGAAAAGAGGACAACAGAGGTACAGGGACTCTTGAGAGACTTGTACTCGGGAACTGTGAATTAACTTCTGTTCACCTCAAGAGCACATTGATAACAGTCCAGAGCGAAGGTTCTGCACAAGTCTAGGTTTGTGGACCAGTGAGATTATGGGGTTTCTTGAAGAGTGTGGGGA
>NC_022010.1:76979715-77001659 GCF_000317375.1 Microtus ochrogaster
CACACACACACACACACACACACACACACACACACACACACACACACACACACACCTCACTTCAGCAGGAGTCATCACTCCAGAAAGCTGCATTTCTGGAGCTCCTTATATGTGGTAGATCAGCATCCTAGAGCATCTTCTCTCCCCAGCTCTTGTAAAATCATGGGGAGCCTTGTGATTCTTACAATTTTCAAGCATTTCTTAAAAATTTCTGAGTTAGAGTATTTTTCTCTTTTTCCTGCTTTTATCATTCCTTAGTTACCTTACTTCTTCATGTAGAATTGAGGCCTCCTATTTTCCTACATCCACGTGTTTTTTAACAGCAAATGGTCAGCCCTGAAAAAAAAACACATATAAGAAAAATATAATACCGACTGAGCAGGTTGTACTTGTGTGTGTGTGTGTGTGTGTGTGTGTGTGTGTGTGTGTATCCATGTGTGTGTAACAACACTTAACTAAAAAGAGGTGCTGCATTTGAAAAAGATCAAAAGGGGCATATGAGAGAGTTTGCAAGATGAAAAAGGTAGTGGAAAATGATGTAATTCTAGTCTCAAAATAACAAAATTATTTGTTTTTAAAAATGTAGTTACTTTATTTCATTTACCTTGGGAGTTTTATTTTTTTCCCGAAAACTAAGGAAACTTCTTCCACTATAGAATGCTTCATTTTGGTGCCATAGGCTCTACAACACACACCTACATAGGCAGCAAAAGAGGGGAAAAATGAATATTTCAGTCTGTTAAACTGTCCTGTCAGAAGTAATGTGCAGTTGCTTTAAGTTTAGCATGAGTGAGACAAGTTTTACCCCACAACTCAGAGCAAATGAACTGGTGTGACTGAGAACATGCGAGTTATCTGCATTACATGCAAACCCCAAAGAGCATATTACAAGTTGAAGAGGGTACAGTACCAATTATACCATTATCTCACCCTACTCTCTGAGCGAACAGTCTGAAAGCCTAAAATTACAGATGATGTTAGATTTCTTGGCTTCATGTGCAAATTGGAGTCATTTTCCTTTTTTTTTTTGAATGCATAAACACATGTTATATTGTTTCAGAGAAGCAGTCCTTATACTTTATACTTCGTTATGATATTTTTCCTCATTTTGTTCACCAGGTCAAAGAGCTCTTTTACAAAATTTAAATTGTTACAAACGCATGCAAGACTGCTTCTGTGACTGCTTTGCAGTGATCTTTAGTACCATTTGAGCTAAGACTCTTTGCCATGTCCTTAGGAGGCAAGATCTGGTGAAGGGCCTTTAAATGGCCAGATGTGCCATTTTGGAACAGATTGAGGGTCTGCCAAAACACCATTTGTTGCCAGGACCGGATATCATAGGGGCTTCATCACCCTGTTACCATATTTTTGCACTTCTTAGCATTGCATAAATAGGCAGCTGTTCTCTATTTGGAATATAAATGAGTCACCAGCTAGCTCTCCCTGAAGCATATACCTACAAGAGGGAACCCCAGTGTTAACCCTCTCATCCCCTGTATGAATGTCAAAATGTACACCTCACTCTCTTATGCATAAATGTCACATGTCCTTTGCCTGTTAGACAAGAGGGGAAAAAAAAAAAGAAAACCTGTGCGCTTCTTAGTGCTAATGTGTAACGCCTGTCCTTAGGAGAAAAGCATTAAATGAATCTGCTTCTAAGCTGATAGTGAACAATTTGGAACCTTTGCTTCTCTTCCTGCAATGAAAACAAACTTTTCTCTTACAGGGCAATGATTTCATTAAGATGAAAAACTGTCTTAAAAGATGTGTTATGAGAAGAAAGAGAGGGAAAAAAAACCTGAAAAGTTATTCACTTGTCTCTCTGGGGCTATTATCAGAAGAGATTTTTTCTTTTAAATTTGAAAAATAAAACTAACCTAGAGACTTCAAACAACAAAGAAAATGCTAGATGGATCTCATAATAATAGGATAGGGAGGGCAGCTGTCTTAATATAATCCTTAATGCCAAGAGTTGTTCTCTCTTACAGACTATATGAGGTAGGTTATCTAGCGTGTATATATATATATGTATATATATATACAAACATACATACATATATAAATATATTCAGTTTTAGAAGATATATATGTTATACACACATAGAAGATATATATATATTATATACACACATTTATTCATCTATATGAACATGCATCATCATCATATACATATAGAAACAGACATACCTCATGTGTGTACATATACTATAGATAATCGAAGAGTATATGCAGATAGTTACATGATATAGATAGATAAATAGATAGATAGACATATAGAAAGATAGAGAAAGGAAGAAAGAAAGAAAGAAAGAAAGAAAGAAAGAAAGAAAGAAAGAAAGAAAGAAAGGTGATAGTTATAAATTTTAGCTTTACATACTTTAAAAATAGACTTTGTTTGCTAGATTGTACTATGTGGCTGAAATCACAACACTTGACATATAGGAGAATCATAGAATCATTGATTTGAGGCCAACCTGGGCTACACAGTGAGGCTGCCTCAAAGAACACAAAACTAAACAAAACTAACTGAGTAAGATAAAACAAAGCTTGTGAGGGCTGGAATGTCAAAGAAAAGGAAAATGAATGTGATTGGGAAACACGAACAGTGAAGGTAAACATCATGTTAGCTAATCTCAACTCCTATTTTGAATGTTTTTACTAAAATACTTAGGGCCACTGTTTGCCAAACACACTCCATTCTTCTCCATCTGATAGGGCATGCAGCCTTCCCATCTTGCCAGCAGAAGAACGGATCACACTAATAGATGTGTGACATTTGGACATCTGACACACGCCAGATTTTTGAAGGTTGTATCGGAGGTCCAACCTGCTGTTCTCCTCACTAATAAAAAGAGGGATGATTCAGGCTGCAATAGTGCCATAAAGGGTATCTCTGTTCTGCATGTCATGCTTTCCAGATGTCACTTGGCAGGTGGGGATGCAGAGGGTTTGAAACAAAACCCTCGTACGTGGGTGCTAGGGCGTTGCAAAAGTCAACAATGAGTTTGCTTAGTGAAGTGTGGAAAGCCGTGAGCCCTCATTCATGTCACAAGCAAGACAGCTTCTCAAAGTCCTCACTTCTCTCTCATCATAGACCCAAGTGTACACAGGATCATAAGCGACCTGTGTACAGCTTGCTTCAAGGTTTAATTTATCTTAGACATTTATTGTAATGCACTCACGAACACATACCCATATACACTTTTCTTAATAGAAAGTAGATCTACATTATGTGAAATGTTTCATACCTTGCATGGTTACAGCTCCGAGTTATATCAAAATATCTTATTTCATTGATGTTTGATATATTATTTTTAAAACTGGATTTTAGAACCAATGTATGTGAATGCCTCCCCCCAGTAGCTCTTTCCCCATCAGTGAGCACTTAGGTTGGATTTGACATATTTTTTCTAGCAGATATGGCTATGTGCACTAGAAATACCCAGCATTTATCACTTGGCTAAGACTTGAAGTTAATGTTGGCAAGACAAAAAATGGAATAGTATCATTAAGAATATTTTTACCTGTTTTAATTTTTCTTCAGTATTGAGAGATGACTTCCGGCAAAACCCCACAGATGTGGTAGTGGCAGCTGGAGAGCCTGCAATCTTGGAGTGCCAGCCCCCACGAGGACACCCAGAACCTACCATCTACTGGAAGAAAGATAAAGTCCGAATTGATGACAAGGAAGAGAGGATAAGTGTGAGTCCATTTACAAGAAAGTCTAGAGACACTGAGGTTCACATCGGAATGAACTCTGTTAACATATTAATACCAAAATTGGATCTAAATCCTAATTTTCCATATACCACATATTGAATTTTGGATGGGACTCAGTGAGATAATCATAAATGTCTACGTTATACTAATAATTGCACCAATTTGAATATGTAATTGTGATTTTGTAGTGTAATATTAATATCTTCACTCTCTAGAGGTTTCTAGCAGTCATTTATGCTTCATACATTGATATTAAAATATAAATGTAGCCATTAGGCTTAAAGGCTACCTCTCGTTTTATATTAGATTCAGTATTATAAAAGGAAATGAGGACTTCACTGAAATAAAATTTACATTAGATATTATTTAGTAGTTCATCATTTAGATAAAATACAATGACAGAGAATTAATGTATTTTATTAAAAAAATAAATGTTTCATTTGACTAGACATATGTTATTTTGTTGCTAAATTCTCTTTTGGGACCTCCAACTCAAAATAATGACATAAAGACATCTTATTAATTATGAAAGGTTGGCCTTTAGCTTAGGCTTGTCCCCAGCTAGCCCTTATAATTTAAATTAACATGCTTCTATAATCTGTGTTCTGTCATATGGCCTTTTTACCTCTCTATCATTCTGTAGGGCCAACTTGGTCCACATCATGCTGGCATTGCATTACACATAGATTTGGCTCCTCTTCCTCTTTCCCAGGAAGTCCTGCCTATCCTCTTCTTCCTAGCCATTGGCCATTCAGCTCTTTATTAAGCCAATCAAAAGGTGCCTTGCCAAAGACACATCCTCACGGTGCAAAAAAAAAAAAAAATGCTACAACATTATTTTAAAAAAGTCATGTGTTACCTGGAATATTTAATTTTATATTTTATAATATGAATTTATGTCATGTATACATTGAAATGGCACCATTATACAAAATCTAAATAGTAGATAGATACTGCAATATATATTCAAATGTTTCTGCTTTTGCTGTGACTATGAAGCATTACCCCTTAAATGAGAATTTGGTCTTTATGGTTTTGTGTTGAGTACGTGCTTTTGAAAAGAGACTCGTTGGCTTTTGCTATATATCAAACCATCTATAAATTCAATGGTTTATTCAAGTCATTTTACTTATAATCAAAGTTCTATAAAACATAAACATTATTTTTCAGCAATAAGTTTGGCAGACCTTAAAAAAATCAAAATTATCAACTAGAGCCTCTTTCTTTTCTCTTTCTTTTCCGTTTGTTTATTTCATCTAGATCCGAGGTGGAAAACTGATGATATCAAATACCAGGAAAAGTGATGCAGGGATGTATACCTGTGTGGGTACCAATATGGTGGGAGAAAGAGACAGCGACCCTGCAGAGCTGACTGTCTTCGGTAAAACTCTCTTCTAATTTATGTATTGCTTCCTTTTCTTGTTTCTGTGACCAAATACTTGAAAAGACGCAGCTGAGTAAAGGAGCATCTGTTGGCACAGTGGCAGAGAAGTCCTGGTCACAGTAGCTTGATGCAGCTGAAGGCTTATTTTGCATCTACAGTCAGGAAATAAGGAGACATGAACACTGCTGCTAGGTTAATGTTTTTCCGTGAACACAACCCTATAGTGTGCATATTTAGGGGAGCTCTTCCTATCTCAGTTAACCTAGTAAGAAGCTCCCTCATGAACAAGCTCAAAGTTGGTCTCATCTCTAATTCTACATCCTGTCAGACTGACAACATTAGTACTCACAAATTATAAATAGCTGTAGTTTTGTTAGCACTAAAGTTTAGGATATATATGAACAATGACTCAATAATTGGAGTAACCAATAGTGATTAGAATTGGGATTTTGAGGTATTTTATGATGAAAACTTTAATGTCAAATTGAGAAAGAAATGTCACTTTATCTTTTAAAAAGAAACATCAGTTTGCCTACTTTATTCATGTATTTAAGATTATTTAAATATCTGTTTTTTAAAATGTTAAAAAATCACACTATTTCTCAGAGAATTAATGTTCCTCACTCATTCTGTTTTGATATATTTATTAGGTATTAGATGCATACATATAAAAATACATATATGTATATAATATGCAGACACATGTTTGCTTGTATGTGGATTTAAATACATATTAACATTTTTTACTCATCCTGATATCCAGTCATATGATCGGGAGCATTGCTATGGAAACAGATCCTGTGATGCCTCTCTGGTTGTTCTCTTTGAATGAAAGATCAAGGTCTTTTCAAACTTTCTGCATGCTGAATAATCTCTGATAATACTCCCCGTGGATACTCCCCCACTTCTAGTCCCAAATGAGAAAGGCAGGAAATGTCTCATAATTTATTAAAGAAACAAATAAATATAATTCTATAATTCTGTTCAATGTCCACCTAGTCCAGAAAACTCTAAGTTTTCCTCTAAATCATATGCAGTCAGCTTTAAGAGTCTCAAACTCCCTCTACATAGTAATAAATAAAAATACAATTCTCTCTGGTAAGATGTGAAATTAGTGGTCACTGAATATCAGCATTGAAAACCCACAAGTATAGCTCTTCTATTTAAAGAAACACTCATTGCTATTTTTTTTGTAGCTACCACAAGCTCTTGAGTAGAAAAACATTGCATTATGACAGTATAGACTATCTTCAAAGGGAAATTGAAAGGGTTCAATGCCATTACCAGAACAATTAGATCTACCAGTAATGTTTCTGTATTTGAAATATTTACCCTACTTTTCCTAAAGACTTTATGGGAACTGCAAGAGACCTGTAAGCCTGTCAAAATTTGTGGTTCAAATTATAAATTATTTTAAAAAATAGCTATCAACCCAAGAGGTTAAATTTATCCAGAGGCAGTTCCTGTGGAAGAATTGATTTAGGGAGCTGAGAAACAGTTATCTGATAGTGTAAACTGACCTGAGGGGTTTCATATACAATAAGTTGAGGGAAAGTTGAAATTCCATTTTATATGTAACAAACAATACCCCAAATGAAGAAAAAGGAAAAGAGAGAGGCAGAGACCAGAAAGACAGAGAGAGAAAGAATGAAACTGTCCCGGGATGGAGGGGGAGGATCTGGAAGAAGCTGGCAAAGGGGAAATGATATGAGATGAGATGAGATATATACGCAAGTATGATATATGTATATATACATACTTTTTAAATAATTATGGGAAGAAAAGAAAGATAGAATAGGGAAGTGATAGTCTAATCAAAGCTGTGATTTCTGTGTGAGAGTTTTGCTGATCTCTGACTCCTAATTTTAGAGAAATAAGGTCAACAGTGGGACCCCCCTCATTTATTACACTTGAATCCCTTACCTTGAAAACATTAAAAAACAAACTGCCTTTTAGTTCAGCACTACTAAATATTATAATTTTGGAATTATGTTTGTAAACCTGGTGTACATTTCTCAGTCCACCTGTTCAGTTCTATCTTCAAGTAGCTCCAAGTTCACCTTAGGGTCTTTGACTATAATGGTCTCTGGCAATGAAATGCCAGCTTTACTCAAGAGGTTCTACAGGAAAAGTAATTAGTGATGTTTGCTCTTCAAGAAATATCCTTCACTAATAAAGTGCAAGGTGAGCAAAGAAAAATAAAGGTTCTTACCTTATCCAGTAGTTATCTACATTACTGAAAAAAAGTATCTGTTTTTTTCAGTTGTTTTATTCTTCAACAACTGGACTTGATCTAGGAAATGTAGTTTGTGCATTCCATTTTCCTGTGACTCTTTCCATTAAAATGTGAGCACAGTAAACTGATTCTAAGTACCAGATGGGTGATCTGTTCTATTTGTTTCTCAGCAATCATGTTCTGTATATGAGATAACCTCCTCCTCAAGTGTGCATTATCAAGTCTAAAAGTCAGAGTGTACCCATTATCAAATCTAAAACTCAGAATGTAGTATTCTAGTCTGAAATGACTCTGTCATCTGTAACAAACTCTAGACATTTCATAAAGAACATCACTACTTCCCACTCTAGATAATTAATGCATATGTTAAGCTTTAAAGAGCCTAAACATGCTCAGAGAAACTAGGATTGAAGCATGCAATCTATAAGCGAAAACTGTTTATTAAAAAAAGCTTAAAATAAAGCATATGTTTTCTAAATGATTTTTAAGTGTGTCCAAACAATACACAAAATCAGTTTTGTACCCTGCAATTTCAATACATATCATAGCTGTTAAATACCAAAGTAAAATACTGAAATATTTTGCTTTACATCTTCCTTAAGAATCTTTCACATGTGCATGGATGTACACAAATACATGTATGCATATACACATATACACATGCACACACATGCATATACACAGTGGTACATTATTTCTTTGTTGATTACTTTTGAAAGTTATTTTGTTCTCCCACTCCCTTTTTGGGTATTCATTTTAATATTTTAAGCATGTTTTTCTAGTATATATTTTAGATATTCATTATGACACAATTCTATATTCTATTTTAAAAAATAAGAAATTGGAGCCTGTCTTGCAGCTAGCTTTTGTAGACCAGGCTGGCCTTGAACTTTTATCTATCTCTTTTTAGTATACTCTTTTTAGAATCATTTGTGCTATTGATATTGAAATTTGCATGGCTAGAGTAGTGTCTCAGTGAACAAGAATTATTCATACAAACATATGAATCTGATTTCAAATCCCCAAAATGCAGGTAAAACAGGCATAGTAGATCACATCTCCAATCTCTCTACAGCAAGATGGAAAGCAGAGAGAGACACTGAAGCATCCAGGCCAGCTAGCCTGATATATCTTGTCTCAAACAAAATGGATTATGAGAACTGGCACTCAAAGTTTCCTCAGAATTCCATGTGTGTCCCATGGGTAGTTTGGTGCCCACAAATATAAGCATGTACATGCACATACTTAAACACTTGTTTACACATGGTCAAATAAAATGTTTTGTGTTATTTTCAACCATGTAAATATTATGACCAATGAACTAAATGTTATGATATTGTGATTCATTTTCTGTTTTGAAACTATGCTTGTTTCAAACTGGTAAAGCTTACATTCTATTTTTCATAACTCAACAGTATGTGCTCCCCTATTATAGCTGCCCTGGAGATCCCAAACTCTGTGCATTCAGGTCTACTTCAGAATTTCCAACCCTGATATTCTCCTCCCTTGCTTTGATGTTAGATTCTGTATGCCTAATATCCTGTATGTGTTTCTTTACGTCCTGATTATGCAAGTATTTATCCACTGCTTTCTGCTTGCCTGGAGCTCAGGGCACATCCCAAATTCATATGCCTTTACTCTATGTGAAATCTAAGTTACAAAATCATAGTGTCAAAATTCTTTAATTTTCTGTGACCATTGAAAGTGCCTCTCCAAAGTTATTTAGCCCCCTTGCATTCCCCTAGAGAAGTCTACTATGACTTTGTTGGCATACCTTTGCATATAGTTGGGTCTTTTGATTTACTTTTTCCCCTCCAAAACTCTTAGCAGTGTGTCCTTATCTCATTTCTCACTCTTCTGACACATTGCAAGTATATGCCTTGATTGGTTACTCATCCACAACCTTGTTTATTTATATGCTAGTCAAAAAAAAAATCAAACCAGAAATCTGTCAACCAAAACAACTCTATTCATTTTATTGGACTTTCTGTTTGGCTCCGGTAAATCATGTATTTTTTTTTTTTTTGAAATTTAAAGGAAAGAATTATTTGAAGATCTGAAAAACTTTTTTCATAAAATTGTAGCTACAGATACATTGCAGCTATCATGTTAAAACATGCATTAGACACACACAAAACTCATGAAACAAGCCACCATTTTTTAACAATTAAGCAAAGATAAAATGCCTAAGAAACAATATCGATGACTTGCAAAGGATGGGCTTTTTAAGCACCATTACAAAAAAAAAAAAATAAAGCACAGGTGGATGGGTGTTCAATTATATACACTGAAGTGAACCTTTAAAGTACGTAGTGTCAAAGGAACAGAACCACCAGCATTCAAAAGCAGCTTTGTCAACTAGGCTATAAAACACTCTACAGCATGTCCCTCTGCTGCCCATTGCTGAATACACTGGTAGAAACTTTGAAATGAAAAAGAAAGAAAAAAGGAGCAGTGACTCCTTTTATTTTCTCTGTTTAATGTTGGAGGAGGCTGCTTGTTGGTTCCCGGCTGCTCATCAGCTCAGCACACAGAAACTATATTATTTAAATTACTGCTTGGAGCATCAGCTCTAGCTTTTTATTGGGTAACACTTATATCTTAATTTAACCCATTTCTAGTAATCTGTATATTGCCATGTGGCTGTGGCTTACCACGTAAAGTTCTGGCGTCTGTGTTCAGCAGGGCTACATGGCTTCTCTCTGACTCTGCCTCCTTTCTCTCAGCATTCAGCTTAGTTTTTCCTGCCTACCTAAGTTCTGCCTTGCTATAGGTCCAGAGCTGTTCCTTTATTTATCAATGGCAAACACAACATACAAAGGGAAATCCCACATCAGTTTAAAATCAAACAGAAAACAACTATCAATTCTGTTACACACTAATGGGTCTTCAAAGTACATCATTTGTATAAGAGAAGGACAAAGAACCAAACTGTTTGCAGAGATCCAAGCACAAGTGAGAGAGAGAATGCCCCTCACACAGCTTTCTGATGGCAATCACTGGCACTGAACAAAGCTGCAGAATTCTTCACCAGGTATTGGAGGAAATCATGTAGATAGCTCAGTAATAAATCAAGGCTATTCTCATTGCTCCAATTCGCACAAATAATCTCAGTAAGTGTGGTGCTCCGTACATGTGGGACATGGGTGCATCAGGAAGATCTTCAAGAACTTCAGCAAATTGTGGTCTCTCAAATTCATAAAGCAGCTGAGTGCCCAGTGTTACACTGAAGTACTCCTTTGTCCTGCTACAACCTCATTGATACCATATTCTTTATCTGGATTTCCTTGAGATTTCTTGTAATTTGCATAATCCTCCAAAATTGAATCCACGTTCTTCTTGGCAGGAATATAACAAAGCTGTTTTGTGTGATGATCAAGTCCCACTCATCAACAAGACATGGTTTCAGCTCTTCAGGAATCTTTAACTTCAACTCTGTTCATAAATGTTTCTTCATTTTCAGTGGTAGGATCTTCCTGAGCTCTCTTCTTCCTAGGAGGCTGAGGCGTCTCACTGGTACTGCCAGCATCTCCATTTCCAGGTGCTTTCTGTTTGTTCTTCTTTGTTTTCACTTCAACATTTTTCTGCTGCGGACAAGATGTCTTCTCTCCTGGTGCAGCCATCTGCATTTCGTTCCTGATTGGCCTTTTGAAGGCTCTCACTGTGTTCTGCAAGCTGGTGTCCATGTATTTGAGTGTTCTGCTTTCTGGAATCCATTCATGCCAATTATTATTCCAACCACTGTAATGGATAAAGTGTTTCGCTTGTTTGTCTTTTATGACAACCTTTACACACTTTGCTTCATAGAGAAGAGGCCCATGAAAGCACAGCACTCCCTCACCCTCCTGGAATTTGGGCTTCCAGTCCTGCTTAGGTATAGTTTATAAGTGATTGCTGCCTCCTTCTTCTCCCACCAACCTGACGTTGTGAAACATGTATTTAAGGAATTGCATGTTATATTTCTGGATCTTTCCTTTTCTGCTTATCCTGTTGATAGTAATCCATGTTTGTTTCATGTGTTTCTTTATGACACAGAGTTTGCTTCTTTTTCTTTTGAGACATGGTCTTGCTCTATGGCTCAAGCTCTCTTCAGATTCACAATCCCCCATTCCTGCCTTCTGATTTGGGCATGGCAGGCAGGTACCACTATGCCAGCTTTATGTCCCTCAATTCTAATAACACTGAATTATAAATGTTTCTTTGTGGTATTAATTTACCTCTCCTTATTCATAATTCCTTTCCAGAGACTTGCTCTTCTGTCCATTGCTCTGATTTTATGGAGAAGGCTTTTTTTTTTCAAATAGCATATTATGTATTGGCATCCATCCATATTTTGTTTCCATCCATTAAAAGTATATCATAAACTTTCTCTCCTCATGATTTTCAGTTAGTGTTTGACTATTAGCAACTAGCCTCTTCATGAAGGATGAGGACTGAGACATGGGCTTGTGATGTGCTTTTTAAGACACTAGTTGAGAAAATTGGCTCATATGTTGAAAGGAGCTAAAATACACATAGATAAAGTTAAAAATATTGCTATCTCAAAAACCGTAAGAAATCATTGTTTTGGGGCTGGTGGGATGGCTCCAGGCTTAAGAGTACTGATTGCTCTTCTAGAAAACCTGGGTTTGATTTCCAATACCCATATGTCAGTTTACAACTATCTGTAACTCCAGTCTCAGGGGATCTGACAGCCTCCCCTGGCCTCCACAGGCATCAGGTACACATGGTACACAGACACCCATGCAGGCAAAACACTTATGCTTATAAAAATAAAAACATAAAAATATAAAAAGCAATATCTATCCATGCTACAGATTTCAGGTAAGAATTCAAATGATATTTTGAATAAATCATCCTGATTAGTAGAAGCAATGTAGTACTTGCGAATATTTCTCAAGTACCTACTATATTTTAAAAATCTATTTTAATACTTCGGGAAGTGATGAAATTTGTTCACAGGGGCATATTCTGTAATCTTGCTTCATAGTCTATTATCAAGAATAACATTAACTATTGTTTTTAAAACTTGATGAGAGAAGAATTTTCTCCTCCAAATTGTATCTATGTTGGTCTTTATTTCCAAGAATAAAATTATTGTCAAAACTAAATTAATTCAGTCAGAATTTATGTGAACACATCCAGGTTGCCAGACCATTATCACCAAGGTTTGTGGAAGGTCACAGTAATAGCATTCAATGGTTATCAAGCTTCCTTCCCTTTAGACATACACTGTAAAGTCAAAAAAGACCTGTGAAGCTAACCATCTGATGACTTCCTTACTTTATAGGCACTGCACCAAGGCAGTTTCTGCTAGGGCACAAAGGCAAGGCAAGGTTTACAAGCAGTAGTTAGCTCTAATGTCCTTTTATTACATAGTTTCTTCTTATAGGACTTAAACAACCCCACCTATGCAATTATAGCCACAGTACTGCTTTTACAATCTCAAGGGAATTTTACCTTAAAATTGCTAAGGTCATCCAGGAAATAACTGCCATGTCACAGTCCTTGGCAATTACAGTTACAGCCACTCTCAAAGACGACATACTGTTGAAAGGGAGAATGTTTTAACTGTGTACTTAATTTCTTCTCTGTATCATAAAAAGAAGAAAAGATTATTCAAACACCTATTGAATTAGTGGTATAGTGTAAAGTTGAATATTTCTCTCCCTGACTAATGTTGACTTGACTGTAGTAAGACAAGACATTAGATTTGATTATAGCTTCATGAAAAGTTGGGTTTTCTACCATGCTGATTTGTAACTAGCTTGACAGGGCTATTTGAGAGCTGTAGTCTACAGAATAACACACTGGCAAACAACAGTTATCTCCAGAGAGATTAACCTTGCAAGAAAGTTATGCAGGTGATTCAAATCCAGTTAATCTCATGGAAAAAAAAGTTAATTGCTTTGGCAAAGAAGATACCTCTGATCACAGCATAGTTATATAATTAGGGATCGGCTGACTTAGGGGGACTGGAATCTAATTGATAAGCCGTCCACAGATGGCCCCAGAGGTTTGTGCCTCTGCCTTTTCAATAAGTGGTCAGACATAAGGGGATACCATGGAAAAAAATCAGTAGCCTCATTTCAACATGTCTTAAAATTAAGTTGGCTTGTTCAATGGACCAAGATTTCCACACTTGTTTATTTCAATTGTCCAGAGCTTCCTGTGTATAATCTCTGTGGACATTAGCGGATATTGGATGTGATTCTTGTCTCTCAGTAGATTCTCTAGATGGTTCTAATATCAATTTACTCTCACTCCCCTCACTTTCCTTTTTATTTTTTTCTATGATTTTAGTACAAAAAGAGAAACCTTAGACACTTACATTTAACTTTGTAGTTTGTATCTAAAGGGGGGGGTTACTTTGATAAGAGTAGCAAAAACCAATGTAAGACATCTGAAAATACATTTTCCATTTTAAATACAAATTGTTAGTTTTTAATATTCATGTTTCTGTTTCATGAATTTCTAGAAAATAAAATGCAATTAATAGAAGAAAAAAGTATTTCTTCCCCAATTTTTTGAATATATACCGTATTAATGAAGCCTGCAATTTTTATTCATTTTTCCATAGAAAATTATATGTATCACAAATCAGAAAGATTAATATAATACAATTAGAATAATGAATAATGCAGATTAGAAATTTGATTGCTATGGAAATTCTCAGAGTAATACCTTCCAAATTTGTAAACAAAGTCCAATATAATAATAATTTGTTAAATTATATCATAGGAAGAAAGGCACACTGAGATACTGAAACATAAAACTTATGTTGTAGATACAAGTAACTTTCATCTCCATTATTCTTGAGCTCCATTTCTTTTCCTGTCAAAAGAATTGTATTGTGAATGAAATGAAATCGAGTTTATGCCCTGGCAGTGTGAAAGCACACATGGACAGCCTGTATATGGCAGTTCTATTGAACTTATCCATGTTGGGTTTCATAGTCTAAGTTGATGAGGACAACTGACCGGGTCTGTTCCTCAAGAGGGCACCCGATCTCATTACAGATGGTTGTGAGCCACCATGCATTACCTTTGGAAGAGCAGGCAATGCTCTTAACTGCTGAACCATCTCAGTGTCCAATATCAGACTTTTAGTATTTGTAAACCGTTATGCCTAGATCCACAAAGTTCCCCAGAATCCAACAAGCCCGAGTCCCATATGTAAATGCAAATAACCTTTATTTTATACAAGTTTGCAAACTCGGTCTCTCCGTGTATCCAACATATTGGAACAATCAGAGAGCTCAGTTAGAGTTGGGTTTTTATACCAGCAAAGTGGGGGTGAGGGATTTCTAATGTTCAGGACCCCTGATTGGCTGACATTTGTCTAGGGTGTCCTGGTGAATGTTTGCTGGCAGGTGATCCTATCTGCAGTGGTTGGAATGTTAGGATTTTCCTTTGGACAGTCTGTTCTTGGATGATGCCTGGGTAATCTCAGTTTGTGGTCTGCAACCAAGTATTGCCTCAGGGTAAACTACTGAGACTCAGGCCTCCACTAAGCTTATAGTGGCTAGGCCCAACACTGGCAGGTGATAATGGAAGTTAAGAATTTCCTTTGGGTGGTCTGTTCCTATTAAGCTAAGCATGGTTGCTTACACCACTTGTTTTCCTGTGATTATCTATTTACATAACAGTTGGGCCTTGTTAGACAGAAAGAGGGAGGTCTGTGTGAAGTTATCCCCTTCTCTGTGGTAAATCAGAACAGCAGCAGGGGATCTCTCTCTTGCCTTTTCTTGAAATTATAACTCAGGTGCTTCCCCAGATCACCATATAAAAATGGAGTTTCCACCATGTATGGCAACCAAAAGCATTTAAGAAACTTATTGTCCCATGTTTTGAGATATGTTTAATTTAAGCTTTGTCCATTGCAGTAAATATATATTACAATACTGTGATTGAGCCATTTTAAACACAAAACTGAAAGATTTGCCTGAGAATAATATTTATGACCTTTAATAGAACTAGTGTCATGTTCTATTAAACATGTATGGAACCACTTGTAAACTTTGCCCAGCATAATATAAAAACCTGACACATGTGATACTTATATATTTTACAGTGTATTCTAGTTTTCCATAGCGTTATCGCTGATTCCAATGTCAATGGATTTTCAACATATTAAATTATAATAATTCATTCCAAACCCCTTATTGTCCAACATTGCTAGCAATGCTGTCATCTTTGCAAACCTTATTCATTCTGTCTTCTGATGAGTTAAAGGCTGTCTTCGAGGACTCGTGTGTTGACTCTTCTTTATTAGTTATTTCTTCACTCGTCATTCTTATTGATCATTAATTTGGAAAGGACCTTCTATCTAATATCAGTGAACATGACTTTACCATCATTCCTTTTAAAATGATATTTGCATTTAATATTTGACAGGAATCTTTATCATGCCTAAAAATGTACTTTTGATTCGTTATTTAGATATTCTTTTAATTTAAGTGCTGTAGCTGCAAGCATTACCTTATTTGTGTTTATTTTCCTTTACTGTTGCATATATAACTTCCTTTAACTATTGGTCCAAAGTTAGTTTGTCTTCAAGGAATGGGAAGTTTACTTACAATGACTTAAGAATGCAAGGGTCATTTTCTCACAAGAATTCACACTCACAAACACACAATGTATGCTCAATTTGTTAAAAATCCCTCTGCTCATCTGATGGACAATTCATTTTAAATCTCTTAAGTCTACCGCCTTTATTAAAACTTTAGAATCTCTACCAGTTTATAGTGAAATAATTTTACTCAGTAGCCATTTTCCTCTTTGGCTTGACCTTTCACAGATCTGCCTGTGTAATCCTTGGCATTTAGTTTTTAGAGGGTTCTGCTATGAAATATAAGAGCCCAGCAGCAGTCCTTCAGTCAACCTGCCATCTTCCTTGAGCTATTGCACATGCCCTTCACATCCATGGCCCTCCCTCTATGATTAGCTTCATCTCTCACCATCTTCTTGACAAAACAAAGCTGCTGGTTATTTACAATCCATTCGGCTTTAGCCTGGGGTAGGAGAGGCCACATTCACATTTGCCTAATGATCGAAAATACAGCTATGGTTTGTTCCTCCATAGGCCAGGTATGGTACAATACCCCCATTAACATCAGAGGAACAGAAGAGGTCTCCTCTTGAAATATCAATTTTCAGCCTCAAGTGATGTTATTAGTGTTTTCCTCTCTGTTGGCAGGGGGTTAATACAGGCTCTGGATGAAAGCATCAAACAGCATAGGAAATGCCCAACTCACTTCCTATGCTAATTTACTATTAACATTTGAAACACTTGTAGAGATGTACTAATCCTATTGTCTACTTACTGCTGAAACAAAACACAGCATCATTATGCTTAAAATACATTGCTCTCACCATTTAAAAGGAAAATGTTGAGGCTAGGGAGATGGTTCAGTGCTTAGAGATTCCCCAGATCCACATAAAGGCCTATGTGCTTGGAGACTTTAATTCTAGCAATGACAGACAGATTAACCATAGCCTTGACCCTCGAGTTTGATTAAGAAACTGTACTGAAAGGAAGCTAGTTTTGCAGTGCTGTTGATGACTGCTTATTCACAATTGAGAAAGAGACACATAGAAGACTTCTGTGACAACCCCTCCTCCCCTATTCCAGCCCCCCAAAAGTAACAACCCAGATAGGAAACCATCAAGAGAACTCTTAAATGTAGCTGGATCCTTTTTCTGTCCCTACCACCCACTCCCTGCAAAGCAGCTGCTTCCAAATTACCACACAGAGACATAATATTATTTATAAATGCTCAGATAATGGCTCAGGCTTGTTGACAGAGTTTCTGTCCTGCCTGGTTTCTGCAATCATTAAGTCCCAAAGAAATTGCACAGAGGTCTACATTAATTATAAACTGATCAGCCCATTAGCTCAGGCTTCTTATTAACTCTTATAACTTTATTAGCCCATTATTGTAGTATATGTTAGCCACATGGCTTGGTACCTTTTTGAGCGAGGCAGTCACATCTTGCTTCTCATGTGTCTGGGCCAGGACTGTGGAGGAATGAGTTATCCTCTTCCCAGAATTCTCCTGTTCTCATTGATCCCCCTCTACTTTCTGTCTGGTTGTCCCAGCTATACTTCCCGCCTTTCTACTGGCCAATCAGCATTTCTTTGAAACATAATTGACAGAATATAGACATTTGTCCCACACCACAGGCTTATTCCTAACTAGCCTTATATTTGAAGTTATCCCATATTCCTTATTTATGCTCTGCCACACAGCGGTACCTTTATTAGCATGGTGTGTTAATCTCCTGTCTCTGGCTGAGGACTTCTGCCTTCACCCTTCTCCTTCCCATCATCTTTAGCTTGGTCACCTCACCTAAACTTCCTGCCTGACTTCTGGCCAATCAGTGTTTTATTAAACCAACTTAGGTGTCAAATCTTTACAGTGTGCAAGAGAGTTATTCCACAGAACTTAAAAATTGTGAATGCTGAAGTGTAGCCATCCAAAATTGATGGCTTCTGGCAGGGGTGCGAGTGGGGACTAAGTTTTTTAAGGGGCTTGCCATTGGGAATTTGACCATACTCCAATGAGTGTATGGGCAACACAAATTGGACACATGTGTGAGTGTGTCTGTGTGTTTTCTTTGTTTTGGAGGGTGTCGGGTGGGGATGGGAGATCACAAGGATGAGGGGTGCAGACCAGGAGGAACTAGGACATGAGTGCGAAATGGTTCCATTACGTGGAATTCCCAAGTAGTCAATAAAAAGAAAGAAAGAAATTGATCCTACCATCAATAAGTTGGAAGAACTGTAAAGAGTAATTTCCAAAATGAACCTTGGTCCTTCACATGTTCCTGTCATGCACATTCTTCCACACATATGTTTGTGCACATAAATACACCCTACATACAAAGGAAAAAAAAATAAATCATTCTAACTTGTACGCTTGTTTTGTTGTTTAGGCAGGATATTTTATTGCTAATTAATTCTACCTACATATACTCTTTGGAAGCAAAATATCTAGTCTGAGTTGCTTGTAAATCCTGCATTTTAAATTGTCCATGATTATAGACTGGAGCAATGGCTCAATGGTCAAGAAGACTCTGTTCTTCCAGAGGACCTGAGTTTGAGTCCTGTCACCTACACAATGGCTCACAACCATCTGTGCATATCTCTAGTCTCAGGAGAACTGACACTTTATACTAGCCTTTTTGGAGGACATGTGATGTGTAGAGACATGCATTCAGTCACAAACCTCATATACATAAAATATAACAATAAGATGTAAACAAACACATAAGTAAATAAACCTTGCAAGATAAAATTCTACCTGGCTTTTGATAGCTTTAAATTTGGGAGTTGCAGAATACAAATACTGGGCGTGATAGCTCCTTGCCTTTTTCTACTGTCCACTTCTCTGCGGAGAGGTATCATTCTCAGCCTGCTAAATGCCAGCAATCATTGTCTTTCTTGAGGAAAAAAAAACAACTTTCCTTTACAGTTTCACAATTCTTTCATGAATATTGATCTCAATGTAGTCAATAAAAATGTTCATTTGCATCCTGTGTTTTTAGTGTGTTATTTTAAGTGAATGAGTTAGAAAATTTTCCTGCCTAATGTGTTTCTATCATTTCTGTCTATGTGATATGGCTAACCATAGCCATATGGCCATAGTCACTTTGTTGCTCCTTCCCCTCCTTGAAACTCTCCTGTCTTTCAAGTTCATCTTCTACTTCAATAAGTATCAAACTTGGATTTGATATATGATTCAGAGACCTTTGTTCATAAAACTTAAGACATACATTTTCCTGTACTCAGCCATTACCTGAACAGACAGACACTAGACAGGTATGTAATTGTTTGGAGGGAAAAAAACTATGTCTTGTCTGCTATATCTTTTTGATGGTGAGACCCTTGAAATTAGAAATGCATTTTCCTCTTAGATAGAGAAGTGCTAGAGTATAATTCAAAATATAGACTTAAAAGACTGAAGCACTAAAGGACAATACTGGAAAAAAATATGAGGAATAGTAAATAATTAGCAAAACAAAAACATATTCTAACAGTGTTAGACAGCTTTCAATACATGGATTAAATTACTGATCAATGTATTGGATCTTTATAAAGTAGTGTAGCAAGTGAGAAATGGTAAAGAATATTTCTGGAAGTAGCATTTTCCTGGAATGTTGTTGCTGGCTGGCTTCGTCATGAATATTCATTATTTTTATTATTATTTATCATCAGCTTTATCTTTTACTTTTCCACTCTGAACAACGATAATAGAGGAATCATCTTAAACTCCCTGTTTATAATTTAAAGTGGGTTTTTTTTGTCTTTTCTTTTTTTTTAAAAAAAAAAGGTAAGTTTCACCTATTTTGATTTAGGAATTCACTGAATATCAACTTCATATCTTTAACAGGAAGTTACACAGTTTTGTACAGAAACCATATTGATTCTTATGTTCAAAAAAAGTATTTCAGGTTAATTATATTAGGTTTATAAGTCATTATCTGATATAGGTAAGAGACAGAAGTAAGTATGTGTGTATTCTGTATAAACTACACATCTTTTGTTTTTTTAATGATTTTTTCACATTTACTACATTGTGTCTTTTTCCTTTTTTTCTCCCGAAGAGCGACCCACATTTCTCAGGAGGCCAATTAACCAGGTGGTGCTAGAAGAAGAGGCAGTGGAATTTCGTTGTCAGGTCCAGGGCGATCCACAGCCAACTGTGAGGTGGAAGAAGGATGATGCAGATTTGCCAAGGGGAAGGTATGTTTGGATCCCCACCATTCCTGGTTCCATCAGGAAAAAACCCTTACATCTTGATTAGCTTTCAGACATGTGATTGTTATTTTTGGTGATATACCTACTTTATGCATATCACAGTCTTTTAGACTTACAATGTCACTCATTTAATGGAAATCCACATTCCAGCCTGATCATTCACACTACCTTTCATGACCAAATACCACATATTCCTGAGGTATTATCTTTCTTAGGGCTATTTGTACCTTTGTTAATGGCTCCCTGACTGTCCCTCATTGTGTGCCCTGTTTCTATGATCTTTAGCATGCAATGCCTTGCCCGAATGCCCAGAGTATCTGTAACAAAAGGCTGCTGGTATAGCTGGCTTTAGGGACTTATTTAAGACACAGAGCAACAAACTGAGGCTGCTCAAGAAGATGACCTCCCAGGAGGCTGTGCTCAGGGAATTTCTGGCTCTCAGTTGGAGAAAGGTCCTCCAGTACTTTCATTCTTGGTTTCCCAATCCCACTGTCTCCACTGCACCATCTCCAAAGCATCCAAAATGGCTTCTCATCTTTTAGAAAATAATTTGATTGTATTCTCTATTTTTTTTCTGTCTTCTAAAGACCTTTCCAAGCAGGTGTGAGAGGCCAAGTCTTCATCCCAGTGATAGATAGAGACAAAATAAATTAACAAATGAATGCCTTTTTATCTGTTATCAAATAAGCCGGTCTACTTTGCTCTTTCTATAAAGTACTATTTCTTTTTCTGGTTCCCTTGCCTTCCCCTTATTTCTACCCACTGACATCATAGCCGACACACCTATACAATCATTGTCTGCATAAGATTGCAAAGTCTATAGCTTTTCAAGGGTTTAGCAGGAATTCTAGAGGTACTTGATTTCGTTCAACAGCTTAAAGTCGAACATGCCTTTACAGAAGCTGAATGCTTTTTATATCCATTTTCTGCCACTGAAGAAACTCTGCTAAATTTGCACATTAACTTTAACATCTCAATTTTGAACCCTGTAAGGCTATGAAAATATACCTTCCTTCTGAATTCATATCCTCAGCAACACTGGGTTTAAATAGACCAGGCATTTAAATAGTATTGAGAGCTTCTTTGCAATCTATAGTTATGCATCTGTTGCAAATCTCAATTTAGTTATTTAACAAACTGGCTAAATAAGCACAAATCAAATAGTTAAATAACACAGGAAGTCAATTCTTTGTTTTTGTCACTTTGCTATCAGATATCTGCCTATAAATAAATGTCACTATTTACCAGTCTGGTAACTATTAGGGTCCTCATGCTCCTTCATCAGAGAATCAAGGACAAATTCTAGAGGGCTGGAGAAAGAACTTGCCTTGAAAACACAAGGAAATGACTTCTCTTTAGGAATGCAAGAGAAAAGTCTGGGTATGGTAACATATGCTAATTTGTACTCTAGTCATGGATACAGAGATGTGCACACAGGTGCAATTCTTGGGCAACCAAAAAGTCTACACTGCCGTGTAAGATTTAAGTCACTGAAATGTCTGCCAAACAAACAAACAAAAGTAAGAAAGAAATTTAGACTAAGTTAGCCAGCACCTTATATATTATACCTGAATTATAGCCAAGATTTCCTATGAACCAGACGCCCGACAAACACACTCACATACAAAGGTGGGGTTACATAAATAGATTGCTGCTATCCACATCAATATGAATAGTAAAAGTAGTCATCCAATTAGAGATCAAACTACAAACATTTTTAAATGCTAACAGAAGTAAAAGAAAACAATATTAGGGCTGGAGAAATGGCTCAGAGGTTAAGAGCACTGACTGCTCTTCCAGAGGTCCTGAGTTCAATTCCCAGCAACTACATGGTAGCTCACA
>NC_022010.1:77001759-77010252 GCF_000317375.1 Microtus ochrogaster
AAAAAGAAATTAATATTAACAATGATTCATTTTAAATAACTGGCGCTGTAAACTGGGTATGGCAGTGCACACCTTGACAGCAGAGGCAAACAGGGCTCTGATTTTGAGGCCAGCCTGGTCTACATAGTGACTCATAGGACAGCCAGAGCTGCATAGAAGGACCTTGTCTCAAAACAAACAAACAAACAAACACAACAACAACAAAAAACCAAAATTGTTGAGACTCTAAAAATTCTGTAATTGTTATGTCCAGATCCATGAAGTCCCCACAAAACCAACAAGGAGACCAAGTCCCATATGTAAAAGCAAGAGCCTTTATTTTATGAAAGTTTGCAAACTCGGTCTCTCCACATGTCCAACGTATTAGGATAAAGAGAGAGCCCCGAGCTCAGTTAGCGTTGTTTTTTTATAGTATTAAGGTGGAGGTGAGGGGTTTCTGATGTTCAAGACCCCTGATTGGATGACATTTGTCTAGGGGTGTCCTGGTGAGTGTGCTGGCAGGTGGTCCTATCTACACTGGCTGGAACATTAGACATGTCCTTTGGATGGTCTGTTCTTGCATGGTGCTGTGCTAATCTCAGTTTGTGGTTGTTCCTGCAACCAGGTATTGCTTCAGGGTAAACTACTGAGACTCAGACCTCCTTTAAACTTGTCAATGGCTGAGTCCCACTCTGGCAGGTGATAATGGTTGGAAACAAAGAACTTCCTTTGTCTGTTTCTACTTAGCTTATCATGGCTGGCTCCTACAGTAATTTTTAAAATTGTCTTTTAATTTAGGGATATTTTGATTTTTTAAAAATAACAAAATTTATACAGTGTTGTCTGTACATCTTGAACCTACTTTTTTACATTTTTAACATCTATGAAATATTTTTCATACCTAATGAAAGATGTTGAAATAATTAAATACAGGATAAATAGTTTTTAGATTTGATCCATTTTTATTACTGTATTTTTCTACTCAAGAGACTAACTGAGGATATGTATTTAATTGAGAATCATAGACTTTGGGGTTTAATTGAATGTTTCCCAATTATCTTTGGTCTTTGACGGGTTCACAGTGCTTTTTAGTATTGCCAGGCTTGTATTCTTGTAGAGAAATACTAGTCGGATATCCCACAGAATATTCAAAGCTGTATTGACATGTCGTTTTTACATGGGTATTGGTATACTGGTTGTATGCTTTTGTTTGTCTGTTTTTCATTTGATTATTTTGCTTGTTTGATTAATGAAGAAGGCCATATCATCTCATTACATTGTATCAGAGGCTCATGAGTCAAGGACACAGACTGTTAGCCTATCCCATAATTTGTTGAGACAGTTTTGATGTGCACCCTAGACCCCTCTGAGTCTTCCAAGTGCTGGGTGACAGACTACAGCAAACACTATGCCTGCCTTGGTTTTGTTGAATTTTTTTAAAATTTCATTTTTACTTTGTATGTTAACTTTGTATGTTTTAATTAATTTATATTTTTGCTTTCATATATGTGTACTATAATTAAGTAAAATCAAGATGAGATAAAAAATACATGCTAGAAAGTTCTGAGACTATATTGAATTTTAATATGTCTTTATTTAAATTAAGAAACTAATACATAATTTAAGAATAGTTTTATTATCCCAATTTATTATGTGTTAAGGGATAAATATGACAACTTTAGTGTCTCTGCTATTTTCCAAGTCTTGTAAAAGTCATTTGCTATAAAGTTGAGGTAACTTGTAAAAAATCAAGCAGTACTATATAAACTACATTTTCAAGAGGTACAGTTAAAATTTGAGAAAACTTTTATTGCTTTTTTCAAAATGTTTCCATATTTCTGGCCTCTAGTTTCTTGCTCCTGGGACTATACTATTACAGTACTTGTTTGACTAGTTAAATGTTTCTAATCCCTCAGACAAATGAAAGTGTTAGCTTTAAATCATTATGTAAGAGAATCTCAACATGCAAATTGATGAATAATTGTCTTATCCTGATGGAAGCCAGGCACTTTTTCTACACTTCTCAGACTCTAATGATATTTCAAAGAAGCTTATTCAGTCTTGATTTGTGCCTATTAGCATATGTCTTACTTGAACATGAAAGGCAAGGAGACCTCTCTACTTGGGGAAGGATAGCAGTAATGCTTTTCAGCAAGTTATAGACTAAATCATCAACATTGATTCCATTACATATTTAGGTTTCAGATGAGGGAGATGACCATTGTTCTTTTACATGGAATTGGTGTGGTGGATGACAGCCATTTCACCTGCTGTTTAATGAAATCCGAATATAGGTTGTGTTGTGGTTGTAGGGCAGTTGTGTAGCATTGGTTACTATGTAACCAATATGTGTCTCTTTTTCTTTCGATGCCAAGAAAAGCTTTTTAATTTATGCTTAAATTGATGAAATGCTATAGTAGCTACTTGAACCTTCAACACGGAAGAAACTATCTGTGCCAACCTTTCAGTGGGAAAGATGAATTTAGGGAGTGTTTTTGCTTTAGCTTCATTCATCCTAGCGAGAGTATTTTAAAATTATAACAACATCCATTTATTTTGTTTAGCTTTAGGGTCCAAAGTTTTCTCTATAAATAACTTTAATGATGTTAAACTTTTTGTGGAACTGAAATATTATTATTATTATTATTATTATTATTATTATTGTTTTTACAACTAAAATGTCTTATTGACTTAGGAAACATGGAAAGTCTAACAACAATCCTATGCCCAAACAGAGAAATGATATTTAATGTGATCATTTCCAGGGAGTCAAACTGAAAAGATATCCTACATTGTTACATTGTGTCTGATTAGGAGAGTGTAGTGATATTTTGGGGAAACATCTAAAGACACTAGATCACAGCTGAATAACAGGAGGAAAAAAATCCCACTCTTGTTTGTTAACTATAAAATCATCAGTGTACGTTTTTCAAGAGGGCTCCAATAATGAGTTGAATAAAAACAATACTATAAGGCCAGAAAGATGGCTTGGTGGTTGCTTTTCCAGAGGCCCTCAGTTCAGTCACTCAGCAGGCAAGTATAAACACACCTGACTAATTTCTTATATTTTAAAGACAAGATTTTTACATATGAATAAAAAGAATGAGATTGAAAAAAGGAATGTTCTTGAGTATGTAATGGTTTTAATTTCTAATAACATATTTTCAGCTGAGTAATTTATGAAGAAACTGTAAGTTCTCAGTTCTCATCAGCAGTTCCAAAAGTAATTCTTTAAAGCCAAGTGCAAGGGGTGGTTTTTGTCTTCTTTGAATCGTAGGTTAATGAGACAAGGCAGTAGGGACAACCATTTACATACTGAATACATCAAAGACATAAAGCTGAGGTAGAACTCTTTTTCCTCAGTGCTGCATCCCCATATGTCAGGTGACCCTAGACCCTTGTGCTTATTAATATTCTTTGATGATCAAATGATTTAATATATGTTTTCACAAGTATTTTATGTAGTAGAAGTTGTTAGAAATTGTAATGAACAGGGCAGTGCACCAGCCTGTGTCATCTCACACTGTAAGATAAAGAGATTATCAAAAAGAGGACATCAAAAATTCATGTGCTGCAAACTCTATGAGTATATCGTAAGCCATCAAAGGAGCAAATATTACATGCTTATGAACAAAGAAATAAGGACAAAACTGACAAGCATTTACTGGGATGTTCTATCCAATCTCATCGTAGGATGGAGAATTTAAAGAGCCCCTTAAAATTTGGACAAAAAGAAGGGAGATTATCCTAATTAAGATCTCATCTCCAAACATTAAAGCACAGTCTGTGTTTCAAGTTGTTAGTAAAATAATGTAAATTGATCATTCAGTATATTTCATCCTGCATATGATTTTCATTATGCCACCAGTAGTTAGCACCACAAATTTTGTTCTATATTTATTTATTTTATTTTTCTCAACTAAGTCTACAGTGACACTAACTTCCTCAGTCAAAATCTATAGTAGAATGGAACGTTCATAATAGCTTTCCTGTGGGGGAAAAAAAAGAAATAAAATATGCCATTTACATTCTTATGTATGAGTGCCACTTCTAAATGCAGTTGATGGCTTCCCTATACTGTAGGTAATTCATGAATATTTCATAAAACAGAAAAGGGCCTACAGAATAAGCATTTTAAGAAATATAGTACAAAATTCTATCAATTTTCCTCAGCCCACTGTCAAGTTCCGTTTCTGAAGTCTATTTTAAGTGAGACTTTGCAGAGTTCTCAGGTCCATGGAATATGAGATTCACAGAAATAGATGATTCTTTCAGAAGAGGACCTGAATAGACCCACTTACAACCGCCTTTTTGTGCAATTTTGAACAAAGTGGCTTTTTACAGTTAGCCCTGGAAAATGCTCCTGTATTAATTGTCTGGAAGTGCCATTGTTTAGAACGCGTGCTCCTGGAATGCAGGGAGGAGATGCTGAACAGGCGGTCAGCTACCCTGCTGTGGAGATCTGTTGTTCTCGTGTTCAGTGTGTACCTCAAGGACATGGGACAATTTGTGCTCCTGATAAATACCCACTTGGATTAGATTGGCTAGTGGAGACTGGTCAGTTAAGACACTTTTAGAAAAAGAAAAGGAATACTAAGAACATGTGAAAAACAATGTGTATCAATCATTGTCCAAAATGGCATCTGTCCCCAGGAGCCAGATAAACAAGGAAAAGTGCAAATCAAAACTGTCTTTGGTGTTAAATAAGTATTTTACCCATTTCTTTCCAAACAAAAAAAAAAAAAGCAACTTTGCAAAGTGCAAGGGCAATTATTATGGAATATTTTTGTGCAAATATCACCAGCATAGTAAGTGTGTAGTCTATTGTCCAGGCTGTTGGTTTGAAGGCCTTGTTCTGCCACTGTTTGATTGTGGTTCTCTGCCTCTACCTCTATCTTCTAACAAGGATGTTTGACATATTTGTTTACTACTAGGAAGCAATATGATCTTGGAGAAGTTATTTAAACTGTGTATTTTACACCCTGAAGATATAGAACAAGAGAGTGATATGGTTAGTGATTCCCCTCTGCTTTGGCATGTTCTAACTGAAAGGTTATGAAATGATTTAATTATTGCAAAGCACTGTAAATTCTATATGGGGGCAAATGCAGGAAGCGCTATTAGTACCATTTATTGAGTTCAGGAGGGGAGGTTTAATGATGAAAAATAGGGAACATCCAGTTTGTGTTAATTTCATGTTCTCTTTTATCTGTCTAAACAATATCTACAGAAATTTTGGGTATTGCTTATTTAACAGATACCACCATTGTTTTGAATTAATACAGACTCACTGGTAAATATGACCAGCCAGTTTTCCAGGCCTGGAAATCACTAGCTGTTTTCTTCTATGTCTAGGAAGTTACACCTCCTCCAGTATTGAGTTTCAGCTCTAGTTACTTCAGATTTTAAGTTGGAATCACCATATTCCCGGTGTTCCACTGAACTGCTGCTTTTATGCCTGTAATGGGAATGGTGATGCTCCCTTGAGAAGACTTAAGAGAAGTTGCCAGGTACCGTAAGTGTTACTAAAAGCTTCTTTCTAACAGCAATGCTGTCAATTTAAATGTTGCAGTCACAGCATAGAATAACTCTCATTTGAGATAGAGAAACACATATTTACAGTAATTTAGGGTTCAACATCATCTATTCATATTAGCGACAGAAATAAGCTTAGACTCTTCAGAAAATGATATCAGTATTCTAAGCTAGTTTTCATATTTTGGGGGTCAGTACTTGTTCATGAACTCCACCCAATTAAAATTTTAAATTGTGTATAAAACCAGGGAATTGATTTAAATTTATAAATACAGTAGATATGTAGATATATTTTATGCTGCAACACTTGAGGTAATTTTTGGAGAGGTTTCTAAAGCTACACACAACTATTTGACTATATAGTAAACTTAAACTTGGAACAGTGCACATAATCTTCTTGGAAGATTATGAAGCCCAATATTTTGTTTACATACTGGATTAATTGGAAATTTCCATTGTTGCCAGGATGGAACTTTTCCTGTGTTTTCATCAAATAGGTGCTAATAGTTACTGTCAACATAAAACTAATTGCTATCTAGGGTGGGGGATCATGGTGCCTGGTCCTGTGACCAAGCTAGCCCATCTGTTGAGAATCCCAGCATAGGACCAAGGCTGAACCTGGCATCCAATCTTTGTTTTGGCCAGCCGTCAACTTCCAAGCTGGAACAAACTCCGGATATGAAGTGCATTGAAGTCAAGAGAAGCCCCGATGCCCATTAACTGGCAGCTCTTGTGCTTTGTGTGAGTTGAGCCAAGACCAGGTGCCAGTTCTCAGAGCAATAGGCTATGTCTGAGTGCCACCTGTCACTGGCATGTGGGTATCAGCCATCATGGAAGCCACAGTAGGTGTGCTTCTTCCATCAAAGTATAACACATCAGAGCCTTTAGACAGGCTGACATGGGAAATGGGGGTAGCAAGACGAGGGCCCTAGCCAAGACTAGATAGTGACCATGGCTCAAAAGGAAATACTCAGTACTACAGGTAATCGATATTTTCTAGTAGAAACACTTTCCCAGGTGTCTGTGTTATTTTCCTCATGGTAAATAACATTTTAAAAGAACATTGTTCAATTAAGTATTTTAACACAAGTCTTTCAAAGGCAATATATGGTTAGAATCACTTGAATGATTTGTTATTTTCAAGACAAGGTTTCTTTGTGTCACCTTGGCGGTCCTGGAACCTGTTCTGTAGTCCAGGCTAGGCTTGAACTCACAGACATGTGCCTGCCTCTGCCTCTTGAGTTCTGGGACTAAAGGCACTAGGTTTTTTTTTTTTTAATAGATATTTCTTACTTGTTTCTACTACTATTTTATGTAATTTGAGTCATTACACGAGGCTGAAATGTAGATTTTCAGGAGATGATAATTTGTCGTATTTCAAATCACCTTTGTGAACAATTCACAACTCATGTATGAACAGAAGCAACCACCTCTTGAAATATGGAAGTTCAATGGGATGTTTTTGGTGATACGTTTAAATCCATAAATATTAAAACTTTATGGCAAAAGCTATAAACAACTGGGGAAGTAGGGTGCTACTGTTTTCTTCAAAAACAAAACAGTAAGAAAGATGACATTAATGAGTATACAAAAATGAAAGTACCTGCAATTCTAACATGCAACTGCTACTAGTATTTATGTCTTGTATACAACTTTCCCAATTTCTGTATAAATTTGGGCAACTTAAATTCAGAATTGGTCTTTCTATTGCTTGTTTCTATTTATGATTATTTTTTTCCTTTACAAATTTCATATATGTATATAACATATAAAGATCATATTCACCCTTGCTATCCCCTCTCCCCTCTTTTCTTTCTGCAATCCTACTCATCCTTTGCCTCCTTCCAATCAGTTTACTTTCTATTTTCATGTTTGTTTGTGAGGATGTGTGCAGGTCCTGTGAAAGTAACAACAATGAGCATGAAGAATTTTTATTGATACTTACTGCTTACATGGACCCTTATAGAAAAATCCCAGTAAAGATTAAAACTGTTTTTATTGCATTTTTCTTTCTCATAAAATATAATAATGAGAATAATAAATTTTTTTTACACTCTTATCACTTAAACATAGATTTGGCATTTACTTGACTCAACTTGATTATTGTTATTATAACTCTATGCAATAAATATTATCTTTTTAAATGTGCCAGCATGTACACAATGACAATAAATATTTCAAGATATGCTAGTACAATGGACTTTGGATTTTTGAATTTTCCTAAGCCCATACACTTGAACAGAGTCTAGAGGTATTGAACCTTTTCCATTTCCAATTTGGGCTTGAGGAACAGGAAGAACCAATATGATAAACCCACATCTTTTAAAATTGTTATTTGCATTTCTAATAATTTTATCCTGTTTAATTTTTTAACTAATATGATTATTTGTCCTTCCCTACATTATATCAAGAAATAGATAAGAGAAAAAACCACCAGAAATGATCAACTGTCAAAGAAATAGTTACTTAAAGAATCACAAAGTTTGAGAAGTTATATATGTTGAAAGCTAGAGACTTTCTTTGGAGTTTATAATTTGTTCCTTCATCTTCACTATCCAACATAATACTCCAGACACATCTGACTTTATTGAAAGTGGTTTTTGGTATTTTCATGATGAGATTTAATGAAATAAACACATAATGAAATGCATTTTGATCCAAGTTTAGAAAAATCACTTTTTTCTATGTTTGCGGAACTGAGTCAAGTTTTTGTATTTCAATAGAGAAGTCAAATGACCATTGGATTGATCATATTTCTTGTTGCTGTGACAAAATCTTTGACAAAAGAAACTAAAGGTGAAGTGTCTATTTGAGCTCAGAGTTTGAGGATCTGGCCCATCATGGTGGGAAGTTACAGAAGCAGAAAACAGATGAATGTAGAAATAGGAGCGGCGGGCTGCGTCCCGGCACCCGGCCGCCCACATGGCTAGCTCTACCCGAAATAATTACACGGACACTGTGTTCATTTAATCACCGCTT
>NC_022010.1:77010687-77016345 GCF_000317375.1 Microtus ochrogaster
CTCCCATCTATGTTTTAACCTATGAGACCAAGCAGTTTCTTTATTGCTTAAACCAATGAAATCAACAGATTGATATATGACACTCCCACATCATAATCCAGTAAGTTTTTTCTACGTGCAGCCAAAGATTTCTTTCCTCAGTGGTTCTAAGTCCAGTCCATTTGGAAATCATAATTAACCATTATAACCTTTAGTCCAGCCATTTTTAACTCTATTGTGAAAATTATGTTTTAAAATTTAAGGTGGAGTTGGCCTGAGTTGCAGTGGCTTTATTATGGAGGGAAAATGTGGCCAATTGATCATAGTATAGCAACATTTGGTTAGATGACTTTTTAATTTTGAGGAATTAGGAATGTGAAAAATACACCTCTTGCAATTGACTAACTTTAGAAGTACTATATTTACAAGTGCTTTACCTAGGAGTAGTTCATTTATCTTTCAGAATTACCCCAAACAGCAAGTAAATGTTGCCATCGATAATTTAAAAATGGATCATAGAGGTGCTAATTTAATTGGTAGTAAGATATCTGGAACGCAGAAGCAGCAGATCCAAAGCCCACTCTCTTAACCACTGTACACTGTAATATTTTGTGGAACATACATAATTTTAAAATAAAAGAACCTACGAATTAAAGCTAAAGTTGTTGAGGGCCTATTGGCTTTGCACTGAGAGATGTATCGCTTAGAATTGATCATTTGAACAGCCTTCAAGTAGAAAACCCTGAAGCTTAGAGATTGAAGAATAAGCTCAAGGTTGCAGGTCCAGTATGTGGCTGAGCTGAAGAGGCCCTGTTATCTCTGATGATTAAAAGCTCCTATTCATTTTCCACTATAAGTGGAGTCCTGTGCATCACAAGCTTTAAATGCACAGCCATTCATGTCTTTTGGTTTTGGTGTTCAATTTATTATGCAAAGGAAGTAAAGCTGTCCTCATTACTGTAGTTTCTTTCTCTATCTGTCCAAGTAATTTTGATGTAATCACAGGTATCCTGCTCTATGCCTGACAGGTGATGCTTCGCTCTGCATTTCAGTGCACTAGTTTCTCAACTGTGCACTATTTGTTTCTGCTACTCCTCAGGAGGTATTGCATATTTCTTTAGGGCAAACTTCCATTGGTTGCTTCTGACATTTCATAGGTAGAGACCAATGCTTCGGAAATGCCTTCTAGAGAATATGCACAGCAAAGAATAAGTTAAAATTAAAATATCAATAGTTTTAAAGTTAAGGAAATCTAAGTGAGAACTATGAACTAGGCATTGACCAAGTGATATTTACATATTTGTTTTGTTTTGTATTTGAGGCAGAGTCTTGAAAACAGAATAGGTTGGCCTGTAGTTTATTGTGAAGTTGAGTGTAACCTTTAACTCCTAATTTGTCTCTAATCTTGAATCCTGTGTGACAGTACATGCCACCACGCTTAGTTTGACTTTTATTTTATATTTAGGGCAGAAACGATAGGCTACAATTCATGTATACTCATAATATAATAGTCTTTTCTCATTTCCTCAAATATGAAGCCTGCACATTTGAGGTAGATTCATAATATCATGGTAGGATTTAACATAAACATGTCACTATTTAGCACATGAAGACATTTTGGTTCACTAATGCTATGGAATGAATGCATTTTTGCATATTTTGCTTTTGTTAATGGATTTTTTTTAATGTTTTGAGAAAATTAGGCATGATTACTGTACTTATGCAATTACCATTCCTCCTTTTTTCCCTTCACCTTTTCCCATGTACCTTCCAATACACTTTCAAATTTATGAGTTCATTATTACTGTTATTTATATATGTTTGTTTATTTATATGTGTGTATATATACATACACATAGCATAAATATACACATACAACTTACTGAGTTCCTTCATTGTTGCTTATATGTGCATGTGTTTAAGACTTGCCAGTTGGACCTGAATAAATTATTAGAGTTCTTGTCCCTAGGGAAAACCAATTTTCCCTCTCAGCAGTTTAGTTCTTTCTCTAGGAATGGGACCTTGTGAAATTTCCACCTTCCGTATTGGGCCATCAGTCAATGTTGTCGTGGTACAGGTCTTGTTTAGGCAGCCATACTGTTGATATTTCATAGATGCAGCTTTCCTCTCATATCTAGAAAAGGCTGTTTAGTAGCTGCTACTTTGATTTGCTAATGTTATGAAATAAATATATTTTGGATAATCTCTAGAATATATGTCAAAGCTTTTCATCGCTCATGAAATCGTTGCTGAGTTGATAAAACTAGTCACCTTTATTAGATACAGCTCTAAGCCTGGAATTTCAATCAGATTTGTCAAGCAACAAGGTACTTTATACAAGTAGTTGTCAGTAGTGCCCCTTTTAGAGCATGTTAAATTTCCAGAGTACGCCACAGTCACATCGTACAAAAGCATTTCTAGGACAAAAGAAAAGGCTGAGAGAGCCTTTCTGGTTTTCCAGAGCATTGCTCAGACTAAATATTCCCAGGTGACAATGCTGTGCCCTCCTTAGCTCAGCTGTGTTCACTTATAAAGCTGATGAAGGAGATGCCTCTGTGTCTCCCATCTCAGAGATTGCAAGCATAGGACCTGCATATCAAAACAGACCAGTAAGCACTATGGATTCTTGTGGATTTAATACCTAAGAGCCTCTTCTGAAAGGTTTGAGAGTTGAGGCTAATTTCTTGCCAAACATCTGACTCTGAGATAGAGCCAATATTCCACATATGATATCTCATGTTCTAGTTTTATTGTAAAATCAAATTATCTTGAGAGAACTTAAGCCAATTGGATAATTATTTCTAAATGAAAAGATAATTGAACCTGCTTCTACAACTTCATTTCAACATGCTTCCCTAATTGTAAAATATTTGTCATTTTTACAGTAAAATTTCAATGGCCCTGTGAGATGGGCACTATTAATTACTGTATTAATTATCTTAGGGAGGAGGAAAAGTCACAGTCATTTAAAAAAACTGGGTATAAGTTTCAATAAAATCAAATTGTGTTTTGTTCTACTTTGTTATTTTATTTATGATGTAGTACAGTATTCCATTAAAAATATTTCTTTAGTGATATGTGTTAGATACTGGGGTTGTCTGGAATGTCTCGGGTGGGACACCCTTTACTTTTCTTGGCCACCTCTATGCCAGAGAGCCAGCCATTAAGAGAGAACTATAATACTTCCTTTATGTTGGGAATAAACTATCTGGGTAAGTAGGAGGCAGGGTTTTATAGACAGGGTTGGAGGTTGTTCAGAAATCAGAGGAGTTTTTATAGTGGCAATGCATGTTACAGAGGTCAAAATAAGAGCAAGATGTCAAGAGAAGATGGACAGGAGTTATTGCTGAGAAATGCAGTCTGTGAACTTCTTACTACGTAACCACAAACTTACACTGAAAATTGATGCCTGGAAGACCATGCAAGGTCTGCCATTAAATCAGAACATTAAGAGGCAGGGACCAGGGATAAAGCCACAGACTACACAGATTAAGAGTTCCAGCACAAGGACTTTGGATAAGTTCTGTGATAGCTACTTCCCTAGCATGCATGAGCTCTGAGTTCAATTCTCACCAAGGAAAACAGATGTTTAGGGAGTACTGTTTACATTGTTTGGCCTTTTAGAAAAGTTCCAGCTGTGCTATTGTTGAACTGCAGAATTCCGGAGAGAGACAGATTGCATCTAAGTGGTCAAACAAGGATCCTTGACAGTTGTGCAATGCCTGCTCTACTTGACCTTGTTATACTATGAACCAAAATCTGCACTTTGTCAGACATCCTGCTGCAGTTTCTCAATATGGGTGTTTTCAGCATTGTGTCTTGTTTATTTTCATACAGCTTTGTTTGAATATGCCTTGCTTCTCCTGGCTGTGCAGATGGGAAAACAGTATTTGAGCCCCCTTATCTGTGCATCTCAAAGCATGGGTAACAAGGAATTCTTCATGCCCAGTGTTTGTGTATGCAAATACACTATTGGTAAAGTTAAAGTTAGAAATAGGGAACAATAAGAAAATTAAAAACAACTAATAATAAAAAAAGTTACAATACCACATGCTAATTAAGGGAATTCGACTTTTCTCTCTCCCTTTCTTGTCTATCTCTATCTATCTATCTATCTATCTATCTATCTATCTATCTATCTATCTATCTATCTATCTATCTATCTCCTTTCTACATCTTTCTGATTAAAGATAATAATTTTTCAGACAAAGGATGATCATAAATGAAATGGTGAAAAGGTAAGCCATGAATAAGAGGGTGCTTTTTAATGGGAATCTTCTATCCATGGTTAACAATGATAGGAAATCACCCAAGACTAGAATCTGGAAGTAACAAGAGGAGTGTTGAGAACAATTTCCTAGCTTGAAATTTAGTCAAAATACAGTTTGGTTCCTTAGATAAGTAAGATGTTGAGTTTTGTGGTTCATAGGCATTTCTGTGGGTTCATAGCCAACCTTGGGACATGGTGACACAGAGCTGCATTCTGCCAAGGTTGTATTTGAGGATTACAAAGTGTTTTAAGAAAAATAAATCTCATAATATTCAAGGTTTGCAGTTTGGGGTTGAACGATGTTGATAGCTACTCTGAGGAAAACATGGCATGTGGTCTGCAAATTAGACACCCTGCTGGAGATTTCAGAATAAAAGAAAGTTCAATCATAGTAACCTTAGACTTTTCAATTTCCCTGTGTGTTTAGGTAAATCTGGACTTTGGATTATCTTTTGCAGTTAATTCAATGGCAATCATCATTTTTACTACAGGTAGCCATTCTTCATATTTTCTTCGGCTACTTGTCTAGAATTGATTGTGACATTATTAAAGGAATAGCAAGATTCACTCACCAAAATTCTAAACAAAGCATGCATAATAGTTGCACATCAAATAACCATGAATTCATTTACCTTATTGAAGGTGGTTCAATCTTTGGCCATCAAACAGAAGCCCTGTATTAGTCATGTTATCTGAGAAATTGCCTTTAAGATACACCTTTGGTATTACAGAATTAGCAATTGTACATGATTTAGTTTTCTAGATGTAATTACATGCATGGTTTTAATGTACTCAAGTCTTATCATGAAAGAATGTCTCTAAAAACTATTAATAGCAATAATAATTTAGAAAAAATACACAATCTGTTTTTTCAAGATTAATAGGGGTGCAAAATTTTCCAGGAAAGAGTGGTGAAGATAAATACTTTTACTAAAATTTGTAGGCAATTGATAAATAATGTCATTGAGAGTTTGTTTCTAAGGAGAAGAAAAGGGCAGTACTGTGGGTGACCAAACTTTAGTCCTTGGACATACTAGACAAATGTTCTCCCTGCCTATAGCTCCAGCCCTGTCCCTTATTTTTAAATAGTTATTTTCTATGTCTATGTCATATTCACTGTACAAAGAAATGGTTTTTTGAGTTGGTACTATGAACGTTAATAATCTCATAAGATTAATAAGAGGTTTGTATAATAAAAATATACTTGTGTTAAAAACAAGGCAATAGAGCATTATTAGGCCATTAGATAGCTGTTAATAATAAAGGTCCATAGTAAGATTTCACTGAAAGGGAAAGAGTTATTATTGTAGACTTTTCTTTTTTAAAACATTCCAAAATACATAAGGCTATTTTAACTATTTGGATAACGGAAATATAATATAAATTAAAAAATATCTTTAAAATTTTAT
>NC_022010.1:77016445-77021662 GCF_000317375.1 Microtus ochrogaster
TGTAGACCAGGCTGGTCTCGAACTCACAGAGATCCGCCTGCCTCTGCCTCCCAAGTGCTGGGATTAAAGGCGTGCGCCACCACCGCCCGGCTAAAAGAAAGAAGAATACAAGGGCTGGAGAGAGGCACATACTAGTCTTGCAAAAAACCAAAGTTTGTTTCCCAACATTTACTTTGGTTGCTTACAACAGCCTGTACCTCCCAATTCTATGAAGACCAGATGCCTCTGGTCTCCTTGGACACAATAACTCACATATACATACCCAATTGTATACATGGAATCTTACACATAATGGAAAATAAATAGACATTGAAATAATAAGGATATTTACTTTTATATATATTGAATAATATCTGGTTTTTAATAATTCATAGTTTATAGTAATGAATAGTTCAAATAATGCATAGCTTCATGACTGGCTATCTTAACTTTTAGGAAGGTAGACGTATACTAACATTTTGAGGGTTAATACAATATAATTGCTCTGGAAGTTTAACCAGAAATCTTAGATTAAGTTGTAAATGAATTTTGAAGAAGTAAAAGAAGTTGAAGATATATGTTTGCTTCCATGAATACAGATGATTTTGACATGAGAATTATTTAGGAAGTTTTATGGAATCCTTACACAGTCCAAACAAGGTGAGGAGAGACACAGGCTTTCAACATGGGGATATCCCAGATTATCTGAAAATTTCCATTTGCTTTCCTTTTGATGATTCTCTCCAATTCTATAGTCACCATTGAAGGCATGGACCCCCTGTTCTAATACACACAAAAGAACTGGAAAACTGGGATAACTTTTCATGACACCAATCCAATGTGAACTGAAAACTGCAAAAAAAAATAATTGAGAAAATTTGTTAATACTACAAAATTTTCAAGTACTGCCTGATATTTTAATTTAATTTTGATTCATAGAACTTTTCTTCCTACTATGTAGGATCACAGATTTGCTATATATTGTGGCAGGACTACATAAAGGAATATAATAAATTCGCTTATGCAAAGTGGGAAATTATTTTTAGAATGTAGCATTTTGTTTCCTAAAATAATCAGTAGTAATATTTGTTTTTTGAGACATTTTTAGAATTAGCCATAAATATCAAAACACATGGACAGGACCTTTTATAAAACTGTTTTAAATATTAAAGTGAATCAACTTTGTTTTGTTTATTGTTTAACTGAACAGATGGTAATGGTTTTGACACAATTAAATTCCCTTTTTCTTTTTTTTATCCCCCCCCTCATGGGGTAAAAATAATGCAGTAACACAGAGCTTCTGTGCCTACATTGTCACAGCTGGTCACCAATCAATCTGGATTTACGGTACAGTGATGCTAGCACATGTTGACCAGTAGCCAAATCTGATTGGGTTGTATTTTTCAGCAGTGGTTCACATCAAAAGAAATAAGGTACATCTATGGTAGCAACTGACAGCTTAGGATAACACAACTGTCATTAATCAAACCTGGCAACAATGGCATCCTTCGCATATATCCAAATCAAGCGGATTTCATAAGGAAAATCATCTCGTTTCTAATAAAACTGCCTCATCAGAAATATTCTTCATCTGTTTCATCTTCTCTTTTTAATTAAGATAGTCAGTACTACTATTATATGCCATGCATATGTAAAATTTCACTATGCCGATAAGTGGTTTTATATCAAAGAAAGCACAGCTCATTTAAAGTGTATCCTAGACTAAGCAAAGGCAGCTAAAAACAAATTGAAGTATCTCTGAATGAGAAAAGAAATGTAATAACTTATGTGTAGATTAATATATAATTATAAAGTTCCTATAGTTATGCTTATTAAAAAGTATGGGTATTGTTAGTTTTGAGGAAACCCTGGATGAATAATCAACATAATACGTTACCTGATATTCAAGTGTAAGAAGCAGCAAACATATTAAACAGAAAGGTAGACTCTTTGCATTCTTAGAAATTTTCTGATAGTGGCTCACAATCCTGTTTACACCTAGACAACAGCAAAATCAGACTTTTATTTAAAGTCACATCAGGAAGTAGGCATTTTCTACAAGTTGTTTATCATCTTTCTGTCACATGTGGAAACATCACAAAGAACTTAAATGGAAGTATTATGGTTAAGTTGTATTGTCAGCTTGACGCAGTCCAGAATCCTGTGGGAAGAGATTCTCAATGAAGGATTGTCTTCATCAGGTTGGCCTGTGAGCATGATAGTGGAAGTTGTTTGATTTTGCATTAACTGAAGTGGGAAGCATCACCCAATAAATATACTCAAAGTGAATGCAAAGAAGTGACAAACTGACCATTGATGTATGATTCCGATCAATGATGTAGCAGGAGAATACTTCTGAAATTATAGTTATCTATATTTATACATTAATTTTTAAATTGCTATATAATACATTTACTCAACAGCTCTTTCTCTATATTGTTACTCTTTTGTGCTTTTTTAGCTTAAAATTTATCTTAAACTGTAAACATAAGCCATCCTTCTAGAGAAGCATTGTAACCTTGAAGCCATTCGCATTTAAATAGCATTCATATTAGCAGAAAACAATGCATTAATTGTACATCACTTGAGTTTTTGTACATATAATATATAGCTATCATAAATTATATTTTCCTCAGGCTATACTGTTCTTATATATTTTGCAGTTATAGTTGGTACTCTTTCTGTTGAAACAGACATTGTTACTGGAACAATTTTGTTAGTGGGATAATTCATATTCAAAAATTTTAAATGCTTTGTCCACCATTAGAAACACAGAGTGACCCTGTTATTTGACCATTAAGTTCCCAAGTCTGTGCTTTAAGGGACTTGTATAAATTTTAAAAGTTTTGTGATTAACAGTATGATGAGAACATTTGGTGAAACAGATAAGATGGTCCCTTCTTTGATAAAGGCAACAATGAAAACTCTAAAACTCTATGTAGTTCTAAGTTATACAGAATCATTAACAGGTGTCTGCTTTTCAAGGGGGAAGTAGCTGAATTTCTTTTTGGTGAAGTTACAGAAGTTTTCAAACACAGAGAGTGAATAAGCCTTTCTTAAAGTCTTAAATCATAATAAACAGGAAGAATTTCAAGGTCAATATGTTATCAGAAAAGTCAAAAGACAAAGGAGCTGGGGTGGTCCAAGCCTCTGATATAGTTGGTTGAAAGACATTGCTTTTTGCCATGCCAGTGTACATAATGTAAAAATGTCACTAGTAGAGACAAGGTTGATTTGTTTTGGTTGTTGTTGTTAAAAGTAGAACACACCTAATTATAATGCTATTTTGTTGAGTGGAGTTTTTGTCCCACCTGTCCCATAGCCGTACAGTCCCCCCCAAAAAAGTCACAGAGATTTACATTTAATTGTAACCTGGTTGCCTATTAGCTTGGTCTTTCTTATTAACAGCTCTTACGTCTTACATTAACCCAGAATTCTTGTACCCTGCGGCTTGGTTCTTTTATATTTAGTCATTCTCATCTTTCCTCTTCTGCCTCTGGGTGATGACTGCTGACTGAGCCTTTCCTCTTCCCAGAATTTTCCTGTTCTGCTTACCCTCCCTATACTTCCTGCCTGACTACTGGCCAATCATCATTTTATTAAACCAGTACAAGTGGCAAATCTTTACAGGTTACAGGACCATTGTATCAAAATACTGTTTGAAACCAGTTGAAAAGGTATAAAGATCATTTAACACTTAAAAAACTCAAGTAGATTCCAGGTACCAACTGAGTAAGTCTGAGAGTCTGGGCTACATGAGAGCCTGCCAAAAAAAAAAAAAAAATGAATCAGAGAAACAAAGAAACAAACAGAAACCAAAGGAGAGAGAGAGAGGTCCAGGCTAGACTTGTGTATCAATTCCTAAAACAACAGAATGTCCCCAAAAGTCTCCAACATACACAATCAACTAAAACAATTTTTTGGAAACATTGATATAACTGTGAAACATTGAAAAAGAAAAACAGAATAAATTATCACAAGCTACCAGAAAAGAAAAATGTTTAAAAAACAGTAAAAATTGAGAGGCAAGATCATAAGAGTGGATTTCTGATCTTATTCTTGTCTTGTTTGTCTGTGAACTTGGAATCTTACAGCAATATCATCCCATGGCAAGGCACCCCCACCTTGCTCCAGCAAATCATGTTAATGTTTTATGCTGTAAACTTATTTTGAAATAATCTGTTATTTTCAAAATTTAACAAATGAACCATTATGAATAAGTGTGGGCTATACATTTCCAAAAATGGCTTCAAGTCCAGATTTAGTGTTCATATAGGTAGTTGGAAAAAAAAGAAACAAAGACAAAAACTACTTTCCTTATTTATTATTTTGATCAATGTTTATTTTGTCAACTTTTCAATATAGAAAACAAATATTTCTTCTTTTAATATAGTTTAAGTTTCATATATTCATATTGTCTAAATATTATAGAGTGATTAACTTACAAAATAATAAATCATAAGTGACCCACAGCAAAAATATGTAGTATTTTCATTTCTAGTGGAGAGTTATGAAGGACAGGACAAATTGGAAAACCTGTCTTTGATAGCTTCAAAGTATAAAATGCTGTATATATGTAAAATGAATGGGTAACTGACAAGCAACTAGTGATCGGTTATAAAATGAATGATCTTAGTTTTAGTAATTTTAGTGTAAATGAGCTTAATTTTGTTGCTAGATGTAAATTGCAGCACAAAAAGAGATAAATGAAGATTACTGCCTGTATGCTATTATCTCTATGACTGATGCTATTTAATGATGCTGTTTCCTATTCTATACAGGTATGATATCAAAGATGACTATACCCTGAGAATTAAGAAGGCCATGAGTACAGATGAAGGTACCTATATGTGTATCGCTGAGAATCGGGTGGGAAAAGTGGAAGCCTCTGCTACCCTCACTGTCCGAGGTAAGAGACTTAAAGCGTCAAAGAAAATTGAACCAGGAGCCTAATATTTTGTCCAATTGGTAAGTTCATGCCTGCTCAAAATAGTAGGGGCTGTTGGGCATGGTAGCCCACACCTGTTATCTTAACACACAAGAAGTAACCACAGAGGAATCACAAATGCAAAGTATGCCTTGGGGTCTACATAGAGAGAGTGTTTCAGAGAAAAGGAATATATTATACTTAGTATTATAAAAAATACTCAGGTGTTTTTGCATTCTAAACTATTAATTAAAGTGAAATGACAGCTTAAATGGATCATTCCTTTTCCTTTCCCTTCCTTCCTTCCTTCC
>NC_022010.1:77021762-77024069 GCF_000317375.1 Microtus ochrogaster
TCCCTCCTTCCTTCCTTCCTTCCCTCCTTCCTTCCTTTCTTTCTTCCTTCCTTCCTCTTTCCCTCTCTCCTTCCTTCCTTCCTTCCTTCCTTCCTTCCTTCCTTCCCTCCCTCATTCCTTCCTTTCTTCCTTCCTTCCTCTTTCCCTCTCTCCCTCCTTCCCTCCCTCTCTTCTTTCCTTCTTTTCTTCCATTCTTTCTTTCTTGAATCCACAAAAGAAGTTTACTTCCAAATTCAATGACCAGCTCTGAACTAGTGTTTAGTTTAATCTCAGTATAATAATAAACTAATTCTGACAATACTCAGTTCTATCTGATAAATGGTCCACCACATCTGGTGGTGGACATGTGTAACCTTGCTCACATCCAATCAGAAATACTAACGATTGCCTCAGAACTGGGACTGAATTGATTCTCCTTTCTTGCTTGGGGATGGCTGCCAAAATTGCTGTTGAGAGACTGACTTACATTTCTCTTGACATGCCAGCTTGAACGTAAGAACACAAAGGATCCATTCTATGACCACAAATAACATTTGCATGTGCCTATATTCAAGCTCATGCTTCTCAAGTTCTCTTCTGTTCAGAATTATGGTTGCTGGAGAGGTTTTAGGCAATTAAGTCTCAGTTTGATGCTACTATATTCACCCAACTGCAGGAGCTATTGGCACCAGTGCCTTCATGGGAGACTATATGAGCCTCATCCCCCTACATAGTAGGATTAAAGCATCCTGTACCTTTGAACATGAGAGTAAATTCTTTTCAAGATTCCCATTTGGTTTTAAATCCTCAAGATCTCCAATATATGATCTCTGAATTTTATACAACAGAAGATATTAAGATATTACAACTGTCTCTAGGTCTGTGTTGTGAAGATCCACTAACTGGCAGCTCTTAAGCATTTCCCCGGTGTTGCCTTCTCATTTAACAAACAAAACAAGCTAAACAAGATGAAGGGAGCTGTCTCAGTTCATACTAGTGATTTGTGGAGGAGTCAGAGCAAGCACTCACTTTCTCCCATCATGAGACAATGCTCTGGCCTTTTCACATAGGTAAAATTACTTTGCGGTGTTATGTGCTATCTGGGATAATGATGGATGAGCCCAAACTGGAGAGGCTTTAGCTGGTACAATCCAGTTTCCAGGATTCTTCCCAGTCCCAACTCCTTTCTAGTAGTACTCTGAGTGTGTCTGATATTTGTCCGTCTTTATAGCCAGGAAATCCCTGTAAAAACAGTGTTAGGGTTGGGCTAGCACAAAACCGTGGGGCTGCTTTAACTGTTTATGGGATGCCTCATTCTGAATCTCCTTTTTGTAGTTAGTACATACACTGACAAACAAAACCACAATATGCTAAAGATCTTTACTGATGAGAGTCTTTGATACCTAGCAAATCTTTATCATACCTTTTCTCAAACCTTCTGTAATATGACTTGAAGTGATACATCTAGTCAAAACATATTGTTGAAATAATTTAGTATACACATGATTCCTGGAAGCTTTCAAATTCTAATATATTCCATGCTGTCCTTTCAATATATATTTAAGATATATCAGGCTAATAATAGCTTCTAGTTCATAAAAATTTTAAGAGTAATTATGGCACAATGGAAAGTTCAACAGCATAAAATAGGGGTTTAAATTGTTGTTTGCATATTTTTAATTTCATTAATATTATACAAAGAGGGGGCTAGAGAGACACTGAGGCAGGGGAACTGTAACGAATTGGAGGCCAGTCTGAGCTATACAGTGAGTCTCAAGAAATATGGGCTACAGAGTGAGACTGTTTTTAACTCTGTTTTAAAACAAGTAAAACCCAATCAAAAAAGCAGACAAGCATTGCTGTTTTATACTATCACCAATTCTAAAATATAATAATTACAAGTGGTAAAGACAGAGTGGATGAAGATTGTAAAATATGGTAGTTTGTTTATACATTTTTTTTATTGTTTCATAAATATGAGTTCTCTGTTTGCATGTTCACCTATACACACTTGAATGGATCAGATCCCATTATTGATAGTTGTGAGCCACCATGAGATTGTTGGCAACTGAACTCAGGACCTCTAGAGACATCTCTCCAGTCCAATTTACTTATATAATTAACAGCAACACATCGACCAATAGTTGATATAGCTGAAAAGCACATCCTAAAAGTTAGGAAGACATAGCTAGTCTTTTTGTTTCTGTCTCTTGCAATGACCTTAAATGCTGTCTGCTCTTAAATGCTGTCGGTTTTGAACTGTTTGCTTTCTGCTAGTTTACCCCTTTATACCGCTAGAACTGTTTAAAATGATGGAATTTCCTTTGT
>NC_022010.1:77024874-77030912 GCF_000317375.1 Microtus ochrogaster
TCCCCTTACCCCCATCCCACCCCACCCCCAAGATCCCAATTTTTTGCCCGGCAATTTAAGGGAAGCAAATGACTTGCTGTATTTCAAAGGTGGTAACAAAACTCCGGCATCCAGATAAACTGATTTAGAGAGCAATTTGTGAAGTTCACTGACCTTAACTAAGGGAGGTAGTCATGGACACGTCTATAACATGAGCTCTCTGAGTGTTATGAACTCTCCCAGTTAAAGAATCATGCTCATTTCTAGACACAATAGAATTGTTTATAGAAACAGAAAGCACTACTAAATTTATGTTTCTCTACAGTGAACTATCTGCGTTCCTGGTGGAATACGGCTATCACAATAGCTTAAGTTATGTGTTCCCAGGTACAGAATACTGTCCTAAGATAGAGGACATTTTTTGCTTCCTGCAGAGACATTGCTACGGCACTGTTGAAACTTACCAGTTTTTAGCCTCCTGCCCACCACGCATGAAACGAGAGGCTTTGTCTCATTTCTCTATAGAAGGACGTTGCAGCAGCTCAGCTGTACCTCACCTTTTACCCTTGCTCACAAGTTTGTGTAAATTAGAAAACAGGTTTAGGGAGTTTAAAGTTCAAGGAATTCATTCAGTCAGGGAAACTTAGTTGAATATTTCATCTGGTAAAAGAGAAATTATGCCACCACACTCATTTGTCTCCGGGTAACAAGCAGGAAGCAAGCATTTGTTCTCTATCCTATATTTTCTCTTCTTTCCAATGGCCCTGTTCTTATTCCCCCCCCCCATTTTTTTTAGTGGAAACATAGATCCAAACAATTTAGACAGAGTTGGTAGCCCTTGCTTATCAACATTGTCACTATTTATTTATTAAGTCACAGGTAGCTTATTATTTATGAACCAAATATAATCATTGATTGTATATGATAAAAATATAGCAACTCATGGAAACGAAACTACATACTCCAGTGAATATTTTAGATACATTTATTCTGTTGCTCCATCCAGTTCCACTTCTCAAACACTTTCCCTCTCTCCCAGATTCACTCCCTCCCCATCTCCCAGAAAAGAGCAGGTTTCCTAGGGTTATCACCAAACAAGGCACAGCAAGATACATTATGACCAGGCACAGACCCTTACATAAGACTGGTCGAGGCAACGCAGTAGGAGGAAGAGAACTCTTATGAGCAAGTAAAGGAGTCAGAGTCACCCTCACTTTCACTGTCAGAATCCATCCACAACACCAAGCCAACAATGTAGCATATGCGCAGAGGAATTATTCTTAAATAGGTAAACTGCTGTGAAAATAATTCGGTTAAATCAACTCATCTTTAAAGTATGCTGGGGGATTGAAATGAATGAGGCAAAAATATATGACGAACCCCCAAAATATTTCATTCACAGCCTATTTGCTGACTAAACAAAGGCTGAGAGAATGCGAAAATATGTCAGTTTGTGGGTGACACAGATTTCTTTTTACACATGCGTAATCCAAACAAGGAGACCCCGGGGTGTTCTATTGGCTTTGAGAACTTTCTCAGCTAATTGTCTTCATAATTTGTTGAAAGTTTCAGGTTTAGCATTTTATTGGAAGCAAATGTACAAAACTGGTACAAAGCATTGTCTTTTAAAATATGATTTATGTATTATATTATATAAGAAGCCTTTAAGTGGTTTCTTCTCTGATTTGTAGCTTGTAGATGAATTTGAGTGTTTGTGTCCCCATGGTTTGAATTTGTCATTCATCTAAGGCAGCAACTTCAAAATAAGGGTTAAATAATATTAATAAATCTTTGAAGAACAATGTAATTTGCAGTAAATTATTATTGAAAAACATGTTTTACCATTAAGACATGCTGTGGCGATAGCTCACACTGCAAGGTTAATGGGGGTAAAATTATGACTTTTATTTTCTGTGTCTATTTCATTATGCACATAAATGATATGTTCAGCCTTTCTCTTGGTTGTTTTATTACAATGAGGTCAACTGACCCAAGAGGCCATGTCCATTTTAATCCATTTAATTCTGGAACACATTTGAGTTTAATTTGCTGATTTTGAAGACATCCACCTGCTGATTTTCATGACGAAATGTTGCTATGGAAAATATGCAGTTTTACTGTGATATTTATATAGAAATTGTATCATTATATGAATGTTAGTGCATTGGGGATAGTTTAAAGAGTTTTATAATCAACACTTGAAACCAAAGTCTCCAGTCTCTTATTGTGTGTTTGCTTTTTAATTTCAAAAACATGGTAACAAAAAGGTGATCAAAGGAAGCTTGTCATCAAGTATAGATTCATTATGTTCCTTGACAAACAAAATGAAAAAGAAAATAATTAGTAAAAGAACTTGCATCCATAATAATCAAATCAAAAAATTATTAAGCAATTTGCAAAATGGTTCTTGAAAGAGACATAAAAACAGCAGTTACATTTATGCAAACAGCTTCCCTCATTTCCCAGTTTCTTCATTCACTTGGTGCAAAAGGATCTCAATGAACTTACTGTCTTCCAGTGCAGTAAAGTAAAATGTTTTTGAAATTATTATAAAGTGAACACAAAGTATATTATTTATTTTAACAAGAACCCTCACTATACTTTCTTCTTTTTCTTGTCACAGCCTTAGAAGACATAATATTTCTTAGGGAAGTATATTTGAAAAACAATCTTATATTGTAGCTAAATTAGCACAAATTTCAAAATTGATTTCTTTTTCCTATTTGAAACTCACACAACCAAGGGAAATTGTTAGTGAGAGTAAGGAAAAATTTATAATGTCAATCTTATGTCTTTATTTGATTATTTGTCTTGGACCTTTCTACCAATCCCTTTACTTAAGGGTAAAATGGGTTGTCCAGCAACATCCCAATGCCCCCCTTTTTATAATAAACAGACAATAAAAATATTTATGCCAAGGACACAGGAATTTTTTTACTGTTACTATAGTTTTATTATCCTAATTATAAATACTACCATTATAAAAGACAGATATCTTTCAGATATATCTAACTATACTATTATTTTTAGATCTTAGACAAAAATCCAGAATTATGATGAATACGTTGATTAAATGCAACGTATAAAGCATGATCTGAAATGATTTACCTTATCAAGTCCAAAGAATCAACATCAGCAAGATCTATTCATACCTTCTTCTACAAACTTATTATTATTCACTAGAGTTATATATGCTGCGGTATGGTTGAATGACATATTGGAAGGAAAAATATATTATATATTCTAATTTTGTAGTTTTATATAGTTAGTTATTATGAATAGATTTTTTCTTTTGGAAAAAGAAAATCCATATTTTCTAATACTTAATTGTTGCTTTTATATGGTTGTTCATAAATGCTGATTTGAAATTATTTATAAAGAAAATATTAAATGTATGTATGCGTCCTAAAATTTCAGTCATTAAGAGAATGTCCACCTATTGCTTATATATTTTAGTAACTGAAAGTATAATATCATAAAAAAGATATATTTGCTGAAGCATCGGTTTGAAGCTATGCTCACTGAGAGAAAGAATCAACATGTCAGTCACAGCTTCATAATCTATGCCGGAAAAAGGGATAAGTTCAGCGGTGGTTAGGGAGGGGTCAAGTTGAGATCTGCAGGCATGTCTCAATCTATTTGGTGCATCAGACATGCTTAAGATCCAATTGCTGTTTAGTTCAGGTAGTGAGGCCTTATTTCTCAGACATGATGATTGCTTCCTATTGGCTTGAATAGTTTATCAGTCTGTTCTTAACTTTGAAGTAGCATAAGGCTCTTTAACTTGAGATCTTTGAAATAAGAACTGAAGTAAGTGCTGACAATAAGACTAAACCTAAATTATTCCTTCAAGTTTCAGCTTTAGTCCTAAGACTAAAAATAACTTTTACCATAGGATTATGTTTATATCTTTCAGTTGTATAAGACTTAGGCACCCTGTTCATAATTGAATTATGAGAATGGAAATCACTCTATTGTCCATACTTAAATGTAACATTACACATCATGCATTCTGATAATTTTCTTTTCTTTCTTTTTTTTTAACTTCTTTTTTATGTTCTCACCACACCATTGTAATGTCTACAGTTCGCCCTGTTGGTAAGTAGCCATCCTTCTATCCATTTGGCATGGCTTTGCACAGTGCTTCATAATTCATGCATAGTAGCATTTGACAGAATTAAATATATTTATTCACCCATGTTAAAATGCTTCTCGGGGGACTCTCTGCTATAACAGTTGCTCATGGCTTTTCAATTGCGTTGGTAAACCATTTTAGTAATTACTTTCTCGACACAGCAAGGAGTAGATGTCAGTTTTCTGATAAAATAACATATTGTTAATGATGTAAACCCCTAACTTTTCCTAAGGAGGATGATATAATACTTCATTTTTTATTGTTTGTACAATATAATAGGCTATGTTTGATATTACTCAAGAGAGAAGTCTATGCATTCAATTGAGATGTTTATTTCTTATTCACCTGCTTCATTTTAAGCCAGTCAGACTCCTCTTTTTTAGGGTTATTTCTCTTTGTGCCTGCTCATCTGTATTTTTGCATAGGCGAAATTTAATAGAAATCTGCTATATGTTTGTTTAAGTGGATTCTTAACCTTAGTGTGGGGGAGATGGGAGATATGTGTTCTTTGGCATGAAAACAGTGTTTGTGGCTAAATATCTCATCATTGCTTTGGCTTTGCAAAAATGAATAGCATGCGCTTGTAGACATTTAAATGCTACTTATTTGTGACTGTTTTCATGATGAAATATTTATAAATTCATTAAATTAGTAACCTCAAGCTTAGAATAACTTACCCACGAGTATGTTTAGATAGAAGAAAATTTGTGAGATGAATGCATGAATGCATAAAGGCCTGGATAAATGAATGGTTCCAGCACACTTTTTTTAAGAAAAAAAATGCCTAAAGTATTTTAATAACTTATTTAGGTTTCATGAATTGTCCATCTAGCTTAAAAACCTTTCATAATATGCTCACCTGATGTTGTTGCCATTTGATGTAAATTGATCCAAGCTTATATTTTTCCCTCATTGGAAGGAAGACACGCAGAGACTAATCATACAGTTTGTTCTTATGGTAATAGTAAATATAGTCATCAAAACTTTGTTTTCTAAATTAGAAGTTCTCATATGCATTTTACTAGCACTCTTTTTCATTCATGTCTTAATATTCTTACTCCTTACGTCAGAGAAGTGCAGAACATCTGCGTGAATGACCTGAGCTTAAGTGGTTCATTGGGCCATTCATACAACATGTCTTACTTCTAGGCCTAGTTTTTGATACATTGATTGCTTAGCATAGCAACCTTAAATATACTTAAGACTTAATTAATTTAAATAAAAACTTGCATTTTTTCTTAAGGCATAATAATTTAACCAATCATACTTTTCAGAATTGATGCTTGAAAATTCAGGACAATAATACTATAATTTTACTGCACATTACTTGAATTTACAATAATCCATACTAATAATGACAATATAACAAGAGCTATTTAAAAACAAGAAGAGAATGAATAAAATAGCATAGACTAGGGCTGCTGAGAAGCCAAGGACAATGGCACTGGGTTTTGATCGTACTGCAGTACTGGCTTTGTGGGAGCCTAGACTGTTTGGATGCTCATCTTACTAGATCTGGATGGAGGGGGGGAGGACCTTGGACTGCCACAGGGCAGGGAACCCTGACTGCTCTTAGAAATGGAGAGTGAGAGGGAGGGGGACTTGATTGGGGGAGGAGGGGGGAAATGGGAGGCAGGGAGGAGGCGGAAATTTTTAATAAAAAAAAAGAAATAAAAGAGAGCTACTTATCTACAATATAGCCCACCATTCTCCAGCTGGCACTATTTTACATGGTTATTTTAGAACGAATGCTCTGCTCTAACATCATTCCACAGCTGCTAGTCCATTACCAGATCACCCTAGATCATGGTGCTCTAACACCATTCCAAAGCTGCTAGTCCATTACCTGATCACTCTAGATCACGGTGCTCTAACACCATTCCAGAGCTTCTAGTCCATTACCCGATCACTCTAGATCACAGTG
>NC_022010.1:77031072-77074464 GCF_000317375.1 Microtus ochrogaster
TAGGCTTATTACTAACTAGCTTTTACAACTTAAACTAACCCATATTTTTTATCCATGCTTTGCCATGTGCCAGTACCTTTTTTCAGCATGGCATGTTCAAATTGTTTCTCTCCAAAGCTCCCAGTGACTCCCCCCTTTTTTCCCACACTCTCTTTTTGTCCACAAATCTTGCCTAAACTCTACCTATCTAGCTATTTGCCAGTAGTACTTTATTAAACCAATGAGAGCAACAAATATTCACCGTGTACAAAAACATACATGCTTCATAGCATCTGGTAGGTGACAATTTCATTAGCTTTCCTCTCTCAGCACTGCTGAACTGGGTAGAGAGACCTATTTATGTATCAAAAAAAATAAATTCATTATTGAAACTTATCCTATAATAAAATGTATTAATAAAGATATATATATATATATATATATACATAAATATATGTTACCAAATTAAACGTTTTAAATGTTAAGGCATAGTAATTGGAAAAATAAAATTCTAACCTTTTTGGAAGTCCTAATGACTGGGCAACAAGAACCTCCCAAATTTAGAAATTTTAATTTCTTTTTTTAAATTAATTTATATATTTATTAAAGATTTCTGCCTCCTTTCCGCCATCGCCTCCCATTCCCCTCCCCCTCTCCCAGTCAAGTCCCCCTCCCCCTATCAAGTCCCCCTCCCTCATCAGCCCAAAGAGCAATCAGGGTTCCCTGACCTGTGGGAAGTCCAAGGACCACCCACCTCCATCCAGGTCTAATAAGGTGAGCATCCAAACTGCCTAGGCTCCCCCAAAGCCAGTACGTGCAGTAGGATCAAAAACCCATTGCCATTGTTCTTGAGTTCTCAGTAGTCCTTTTAAAAGAGTCAACCTATGGTTTTCATTGTCAGTGTTAAAATATATGATCAGATGAGAGCACATGTCCAGGAAAAAATTGGAGAAAGAACTCTTTAGATTTTGTGATTATAGCAAGCACTTTTCAAGTGAACACAAAATAAACAGATTCAACTTACAGATTTTGGCAGCTAGAAATAATATGCTCATACACCATGCCCTTTTAACTCATTTCATAAATTCTTAGATTACACGACAATGTTAATAATGTCTAATACATTTGCAAAATGTGTTAGAGTAATGGTTAAAACAACATGGTGTGTTCTGTGCTCTGAGATGTAGCTGTCACTTACAGTGAGTTTCAAAAGTTACTTCCAAATTTATTCTTGTTTGAAACATTTTCTTAAATTCCCATTGGGCTGGAAATAAAGAAAAGATTTTTGACACATTATATTTTATCTTAGAAAGTCTGCCATTTCATAAATCTTTCTTGAATGACTTATGACAGTGCTGAGAAGTATGAAGAACTATATTTCAAACGTGACAACTGCTGGGAACTTGGGAAACTGAAAGTTAGATGTGTTTTCATTGGATTAATAAAGAAAAGATTGACAATGAAGAGAGCAGACTGCTGTGCATTAGCTCCTAAACTGACTTTCAGTACATTAAATGTAGATATTGAAACTTTTATATTAAGTCAGAAAGGAACACACTAATTGAAATAATGAATTAAACACATTATAAAAACTCATTTTATTTATTTTAGTGGGGTCAAACACAAGTATTTTTCAACTTTGAAGATCTTATAAATAACCTAAAGAATATTCTAAAATCAAATCATAAAGAAGTGAGAAAATTACTTTATAATTCTAATGTAATTAGTGAAATATATTTTCAAATAAGCAAGTAGTCTAGAAAGATGTTTCTGTATTCCTCTTATGAAAGGATTTTGTTTTTTAAAAAAGTATAAATCAAATTGAGATTCCTGAGCACTGAAGGATTCAGAAAACAGCGATGAACCTTCTTTCTACACAGACGTGGAAAGCCAAATTTGGAAACTATTGAAAACTTCATAGTGAAAATTTGTCCAAACAGATAACATAGAAGATTCAATTGCATTTGAAAGATCCAAGTTTACTATACACTCAGGCCACCATTGAAATTACACACACAATTAACTGTATTTTGAGATTCTATATAAAGTTGATTAGGTTTCTGCTGTAGAACGTAGTTTTGAAAACCATCAGTTGATAATCATTTTAGGAAAGTATTCTCTGTACCGTAGTCACTGATTTGTAACGTCACCTATGTCTCAGACAGAGCCTGCTTATCTGTTAGATTTTGGGTAAGCAGTAAATCTAGATAAATGCCACTTTGATAATGAATTCACGATGTTTTCCTGTTTTATTTTTGACACTGTTCCAAGAGCATCGCTCGTAAGACAAAGCAAAAATTCATCTGAGGGCAAATCTAGCTATGACTAGTGGAGTATTAATTTGTTTACTTGGAAATGTCTTCTGACAGGAGACCTGACAATAAGAAAATGGTCTCAGTAGGGAACCTACCTCTTTTCCTATAACCATCTGGTTTATTTTCCTATTGAAAGTCTTTTCTGCAGCATAAAAATAAAAATGAACATCTATTTTGGAGATGGGCAACACATTTTTTTTTCCTTGCAGTAATTCAAAACATGATGAGTAATTTGGAAAGACTGTCATATCTACCAGCTGCCTTGCCTGTGAAGTTGAGCTCTCTTCCGTTTTGTGTCTTGTGTACCATATGCTAGCTGCCGATTGCCTCAGCTGTAGAGAGGAAGAGCTGGGTTAGGTGAAACTTCTAAACATCATCAACAGCAAATACCATATATAACTTCATAAAAAATTCTAAACGTTTAACCAGTTTAATCACAAAAACGTTTGCTGTTTTGATAGATTGTGCCAATGCTATAAGTACTTCAGAATAAAACATTATTGCAAAAACAATATTAAATGATTGATTTTTAAAGAAACAGTGCTAGAGAAATGTCTTAGAGGTTGAGGGTACTTGCTGCTCTTGAAGGACCCACAAGGCAGCTCACAGCCATTTCTAACTCCAATTTATGCTGATCCACATCCATTTCTGGCCTCCACAGGCACTATGCATAACTGAAGAACTAACATATAAGTGTGTATGTAATTATACACACATATACATATACTTTTCTAAAGATAAGAGAAAGAGCCATTATTTTAAAAGGAAATCTTGTGGACACAGTCATTTATGTTCATACATTGGCATAAAATTTAATTACAGCATTATCTAAATAATTTTATTCTTGAAGTCAGCAAAAATTCTAATAAAAAGATAATGAACAAAAACTTTATTTAGAGAAAATTATAATTCAGACCTAATTTAGAGAATAAGATGTCAAATCATTATAACCCCTTGAGATTCTGAAAAATCAGGCTTGAAATGGAAAGTTTGTACATAATTTATCATGGTAACTATTTCAGTTCCTTTGAAAATATGAAAACACATAATTCTCACACTTCATTTTGAAATATCTCTTAACAATCTCTTGAGTGTGTCTTGCGAGGAAATCTACGGTTTGGTTCAGACAGCCTTCCCTTTCCCTTGAAAATGCCATTCTTCCGATGACCTGAGATGGGCATCTCCTACTTGCAAGTGCTATGCTTCCTGCGCCAGGCACTAAAGTGCTGTGTTTCTTAAAGTCCATCTAATTATTACCGAACACTTTTTCTCCATCTATATTGATTACATAAAAACATTGCTATAGCTTGTAAATTTCAATTGTGTTTTTATCAGGTTGACTGTTTGGAATATTTTTAGCTAGGCCAATTTTTGAGATAAAATGCAATCATGTGTTATTTCTCATACCGCACTGATTTAAGCTTGTGTAAGTTACTATACGTACATTATATCTACTAGATCAAATTGCTTTAAACTTATTATACAAATCCTTTTCATCATTCCTTAAACTTGGGAAAGGAATTCTTTTACCATTTTATTTAGTAGTACTATACTTAATTATGACGCTTCCAGATAATTTTTCCCACTTGACTCAGATTTTATACTATTGAGAAATTGTTCATGTTCTTTGTTCCTATGATTTTGATGTATTAGATTTCAACCTTGATTATGGGGTGTCTAGCATTTTGAGATAAAATAGAACCCCTTAGTCAAAAGATGATGATCTGTTAACTTTGTTTTAGAAGTATTTTCTTTTCTAATATATTCATTTCTTCAAGTGTATCAGTTCTGTTGGCTTGCTTGTCTCTCTCAACATTCCATATTTATCATCTACTCTGCAGTAATAGCTAAGACATCAGTTTTATAATACATTTTATTATGTATTTTAATGTCAACTGACAACCTCCTTTTCCAGTTAGTGTTATGAAATATTACTTTTTATTTAAGTTTATTTTACGTCTATATTTTTTCTGCTTTCCTCGCTTGCTTGTTAAACTTCACATTTCGATTACCCTTTTCTTTGTGCCCTTTGGATCACTTGCTTATTTATTATATTTTTGATGGGCATATTTTTATAGAGATTTTTTTCTGTGTATACTCCCATTTAGACAATGGAAGCCTTCTAAATGATGTTTTTTTGTTTCTTTGGGTAGTTTTGGAAGTTATGGGTTCATTATTTCACATTTATTACAATCTTTTTTTTGTCATTAATAAAATGGTTAATTAGTTGATATACCATCCCAATGAACTTAAATCCTGTTTTGATCTCTCACTGTTCAACTATCTAGTTAAATGCAGAAGAACACAGCTTATTTATTTTGAAAATAAATGGAAGTTGTATCAGGGTCATTCAATATCCCTACTTGGTAAGTTGTCTTACCATCCTATCAGAAATCATAATTTATTCTCCTTGGTGTCTGTGCAAGTGTACATAAGCCATGGGATGAGTGAGATACATGGCTTTCCACAGAGAAACAGGGTCCCCCTATCTGTTTTCATTCAAATCCCCTGATTCATGAACAAGATGATCTTCAGGTATGTGAGGTTTCTGGCGCTGCATAAAAAAATTGTCAGAAATTAATGCTTTAGAATGACATCATTTTTCTTGAAAAAGTTCTGTAAATACAACTTCCAAACACATACACAATTGAGGGAGAGAAGTGACACTCTACTTTCAGGCTTATTTGTGTTTTATTCTCAGAATTTTGGGGTTATGGTAGAATTCTCTTATTATTAACTTCTTTTCTTCTGTGCAATAGCAGAAAATGGAAAAACAGGTCTAATTCCATTATAGACACTAGATATCAAAAGTTTAAATTTTTGTAGTATTTCCATATTTGTGTAATATGAAAGCAATATGCTTAAATTTCATACTTAAAGAACTATGTCATATCCTTTAAACTTGTAAATAATCATATCTAAACTACTACAAGCTGAATAAATCATATTGCCATTTGAGCAATACAATATAAGAACAATTTTATTTTTAGAAATAATGGTAATTTTGGACAATGTTGTCAGGAAACATTGACATTAACAATTCTATCATGTACATTACACATAACTATTATATGGCATTTGAATTCTTACAGAACTTATTTAAATAAATTATTTTACTCAGGCAATTGGTCCATAATTATATTCATTAAATATATAAAAACATACAACCAATTAAATTTTGATTTAAATAATTCTGACTATATTTTAAACTCTTTGGGCCAGTATTACTTCTGAAATTTATTGTTGCAGTTACTTTCATATCTGTACCAAACTCTGAGTGATTTGCTAGAAAGTACTATTCTCATCTTTCTGCTGTCTCTAGCTAACACTTAGCATGTTATAGGGGCATACCAAACGTTGGCACAGTAACTAGATGTACACATATGCATGCATAGGTAAGAGTTGCCTGGAAAACATTTATGCAACAGCTTTAAATAGTGCCACTAAAAGATCAAGCAATATTAATAGTAACAGGCCAGTCTTCTATGCCCCATTCTGTTGGTAGGAGATAAAATGCAACAGAAAGAAAGCACTAATGAGTTAGGACGGTGCCTTACTAAGCGTGTAATTAATGTTATTAAGAAACATTGCAATTGCATATTAAAATTTCGTTAACTAAGCAACCCTTTGGTATCAGGACATTTGTTCCTTGGTTGCAAGATTTTTATTTGACCTTTTGATTTTGCTTTCTCTGACTGGCATCTTGTGCAATCTTTCTAAAAAAGACATGAGATAATGGGACATGAGCCGCCTTCCTGGGATAGCTAGAGTGCAGGGGTGACAGTCCTGGCAAGCTGACAGGTTAAGTGAGTACAAATGGATGTCTTGTCTTACCATTTACCTGAAGTATTACCTATAAGCAATGGGTTTCCCTCCTCGTTCCCAATATAACAATGCTTTCTGCTCTACATATGTGGGATGCACCCTTTCTAATTTAAGAGATTAGGCCAATTTAGGGTTTACTTTCCAGCAGCCTTTATTCTTCTTTTGTTGATTAAAAAAATGAGATATTTGTTTTTACAAGTAATGTGGACAGGTTCTTATTAAATAACTAGGTTTTTAAAATATAAAACAATTTCCCTTGCAAATTAGTAGTACCACTAAAAGCAAAATTTCACTATTTTATTACCAAAATCTTCATCAAGATAGCAGATGGGAGATAATATGACAAAAATATTTTGCAAGGATAAAATTTAAAACTAATGAATACAAAAGTAATGTATTTTTAAAAGAGCAAAAAGTAAATGACAAAACAGCATGGAAAATGAGGTTTAAAATGGTAAACTTGTTAAAAATGTTAGCATAGTTTTCAACTTGTGATTTTTATATCATCAGACATTCCATGACACTGCCTATTAAACACAGAATAATTTATTTTGCTTACATGACTTCCTTTACTTACCTATAATTGCAAGTAAATCTGCTTTAGTAATCTGAAATCTAATATAATTTAAAGTTCTCCATAAGCATGCCTGTCTTAGTTTTTAGTTCATTATTATATTAATTGTAATGTAGAAATATTTAATGACATTAAAAATGAATAGAAATTTTCTAAAGACTCTTTACTTCTGAAAATTCCATGATCCCACTCACATAATCCTTCAGTTTATCAAAACAACACAGAATACTTAAACTACCATTGTCAACACAGAAAGCAGGTGTGGCAATGGGTGGGGTATATCGACACTGGGTATTGCTTCCTGTGTGAGGAATACCCGCACTCTCCCTTTTTCAGATTAACCCCTCCTTTCTTTTGTTCTCCTTGGAATTCCGTCTACTATTGTTCTCTGTAGCAATTTATAAATCACCTTTCTCATTTTATGGTCACTAGATAAAAAAATCACTGGCCAACTTTATTGCCTGGTATAGCCATACAATTTTAACTTATAGACAACAATTAGGGAGGATCTCAAGTATTCCATACACCTCCAAAATTAGTCATCTTATAATCAGTGAGTGCTATAAAAGTGATCCCAAACTCTAGAGAGGTACTGCTTGGCAGCAACACATCTTCAGTCATACAATACTGATGCAGTTGTATATGTGTGCAAGAGCTCTAGTCAAGAGTAGAGCATAAAGTACAAATGGATGTAGAAACTACGGGCATTCATATACCATAGCCATCCCATCACCTGACTGTTTCATATATTTTGTATTTATGAGAGCAGTGACCAATTTAGTACTTTCCTTTTTAAAAAAATCATTTTGACACTGAAAAAGCAGGTAGAGATAACAGACATTTGTTGAAAGAAAGATAAATATATGAATATTTTACATAGAATAATAATTTTAAATATTAACGAGATTTACATAGAATAAGAAATTAAAATATTAACGAGTTTCAGGCTTGAAAATAATCCACGTATCTCCTCTGGAGGAATAATTGCTATGGACACAAAAATTTAGTTGATGAGTTATATAATTTAGTAACTTGATAATTTATAATTCCTTGGAAATAATAAAACTGAAACCATTATTTACACAGGCTTTACAGAAGTTATTATTATACATCCTATATCATTGATTTGTATTTTCCATTACAAATAAATATCATCTTTGGAGATAAATTATGTTTTGGTGTACTTAAAAGTCAAATATTTGATGACATTATGTATTCAATTACAGTATTAACAAGTTATTTTGAAATCAAGTAAAATGTCAAACAGTGAAAATAAGTACAATTGAGTGCTGAAGAACTAATCATTTATCAATTAGAATTTATTTGTCATTTAAATGAGCATTTATGTCTTGCTCCTGGCATCTATTTTATTGTAATGAAGTCAGTTCTCACTATTTTTCTTGTTCGGATAAACTTAACTGATATTCAGGAAATCCCATGCTTCAATGCTGCACAATTTCTATCTTTGTTCCTGTTTTTTGTTTCTCTGAGACCGTGAATACTTGTTTATGGTCTTCGTACCTTGGTGTAGAGCACTATCTACTGAATTCTGTGTAGGGATTCTTGAAATGTTCAAGAGCAAATTTCAATGAAGAGAAATTACCATTTATTTCAGTAAACAAAACACAAAAATAAGGGGAAAATAAACAACATGCATTGAGTAAAAGCATGTTCCTTTTGTGGAGATTGCATAGCAAGTACATGCTCAAAATATGTTCAGGTTCATTCATCTCAGCAAAGTTAGGATAATAAATGACAGTGCCTGAAGACCGCAAGAACAGGCACACAACTATGCAAGTAACAAGGAGTACACGAATTTTGAAATTCTACACCTAGGTGAGGGATATGAGACACAGAGACATGCAAAGCCTGACTTACTTATCAAGCTAAAATGCTACATGAAAGAGAATAATTGGCACACATTATAGAAAGATATAAACACTTTAAGACTTCCTTGCCTCTAATTAAAAAGCAATGAATGGGTTTATATCAAGGGAGAGCTGAAGCAATATTCCTGAGGAGGGTTGTTTAGATGGTAACTCACTAGAATAAGATTATGGTTTGTGCTACATTAGTAATAACAATTATTCAAAGAAAGCATCATGTAATCTATTGCATATTATTCAATATTAAAAATTATAACCTTAAATTCTTAGTGTTTTGGTTGATTATGCAGCATGAAATATTATATGTTTAATTATGTCATTTTCTGATATGAATCAATTTAAATTAAGAACTTAATATCTAATTGATACATTTAATAGAACATTGAAGTGAACCAAATGTCAAATTTATCCAGCAACATAACATTTTTACATAACTGATGCACTCATTAAGAGGTTCAGCTCACTCGTCTCAATATAGAAATAGTTTAGTTGAAACATATAAAATTTTGCCTTTGAAATAAACTAATGCCTATGGACAGTTTAACATGGTCTTTGCTGCTTGGTTCATGCTCAGTTGTTGTTAATTTTGCCATTGTGTTAAAGAAGTTGTGACTAAAATAATGTGTAGCTCAAGCAAATAATTGAGGAGATTGTTTTAAAAATATTCTTACAGAATATATTAGCTCTTAAGAAACGAAACATATCAAATCAACAAAAACGGTTTTCTACATGAGTTAGTAGGTTCAAAGTGATTATTGTGGGATCAAGAGTTGATTCATCCAGGTACCAAATCATAATGAAAGAAGACAGTGGCTGAGTGTGACTGCTACCGCTGCATATCACATCCTAATGGACCTAACTGCTGCATGACTATTTCCATGTTAATGGTAGCCACAGAAAGTCATATGTTCCTGTAGAAACAACTTGAACATGATGTGATTAACCTCTAAGGTTCCCCTCCCCTCATCTAGAAGCCCACCTCGAGCATGGCCTCTGCTTCCTACTCATGTTCTGCTTTCTGATTTCCATTCCACCCACTCTGGCTCACCAGCAGGCATTAGCATAAGAGTGCTCTAGCATGACTTTGATTGAAGGCAGTGTCGGCTGAATGCAGTATTGAAGCATAAATTAGCAGAAATCAAATCTCATTTGCTGCGAGTTTTATTTAAATTCTCAAAACACGGTTTCAATGGAATTATCCCAGACCTGCAATTTTAATTGACCTTTTGATATTAGGGTGTGCTTCTGTGACATTCATACAATGCACTTTTCTTAGATAGCTGTTGTCTTTTATTTTGTTTTTTCTTTTAACATGTTCTGATTAAACACTGAATTGTGGAACCAGGCTTCCTTTTATCTCCTCTTGCAGGCATAGCAATAAGATATAATCACCTGGCAGATTTAGCAAGTATATTAGTACATCATAATTGTAAGAAAAATTTCAAATGTTTCCAGGTTTAGAGAATAGAAATAAGGTTTTCATAGTTTTTGTCTTAAAGACATGTAGTAAAATTGCCATTTTTCTAATGAGTAAATTCCTCTGGAGTTTACAACTCATTTAGATCATTTTTTTTTTGTAATTTCCTTTGGGTTTAAATGTGGGTTTTGAATGGCCATCTTGAGAGCCTAACTCTGTTTCTTATATTTAATGAGAGCCCTCTCAGAATCCATTTTATATACACCACACTTTGCTATTGTGTTCTGTTGATGGAATGCCTCCTTTGACTGCTCCCTCCCACTGGTGCCATCACAGACACACTTTTTTTTAAACCATCTTTGATACCACCTGATAGAAATACTGATACTATGGAGTGTTACCAGAAGAGTTATTGATGTCATTTTTCATTTTAGTACCTCCCCCAAATAAATTTCTACAGCCAATCTTCCCTTACAGAAATTGCAATATAGATCATTGGCCAGAAGTCTACCAGAGAAAAAGTGATTGTTCTAATTTTTCCTCTTGTCCAGACTTCAGGTGACAATAGGTCAGACATTTTCAGACTCAAGAATTTTTTGAATTTTGCTGTGCTAAATGCTTTAACATTTTATGATATAAGATAATGCTAAGACGATGTCAGATCCATTGAGACCAATGAATTGAGTTCCAGCAACAGGAAATGATTAGAATCACTAGAAGTGTAGCAAACTAATACAACTTAGAAGAAAAATTTATCGTGACTAAATATCTCATACAAGGCTTGTTTTATGAATAGTACCAATAAATCATTTGATAGTCGTTTTTTACAGAGTTAGAGTAAAAGTTCAGGAAATTATAATTTCCTATTCTTTTTAGATAATACCACCAGAAATAACTGTTGTGCTCCAGTATGGGAAAATATTTTGTTTAAGTGATAATGGCACCTTTGGGTGCCTCCATATAGCGCAATTCCTACCTGGATGTTCTATTCCAACATTCTAAGGTTTTTTAGACCTTTGCCTCTCTCTGCTGATCTAATCAGTGTGCCCAATCAGTATCCAGATTGCTTCCAAAAGAGTCATTCTAAAAGGCAAATCTGGTTTATTCCTTGTCAAAATATTTTTGAATACATCTTTTTTTTTTTCAGGGCAAAGGCTTAAACTCCTTTAGTGTAAATTATCAAGGCCTATCTATAGTCAGCTCACTATGCTGGGTCCTTTTGAATCCCCTCCAGAGATTACAGCTCCACAGTTCCCTGCCTTCTGTGCTGATTTCCTCCATGCCTAGTGACCTCACTACTGCCCATCAATCTTGGAACACTGCTCAAACAGAGGTGTCCTGTGGTAGTACCCTTCCTTCCTCATTGTGTGTATTCTTCGGTGTTTTTCTGATCTTTTCTCCAAGTGTCTTCTGCAGGGTTTGGTCTTTAGACAGAGTCTCACTATGTCACCTTGGCTGTCCTGAAACTCTATATAGTCCAGGATGTCCTCAGACTCACAAAGAGATCAAGGTGCCTTCACCTCCTAAGTACTGCATAAAGAAACAAGGCAAAACAAAACAACAACAATGACTGCTTCAAGAATCACACTCTGCTATGTTCATTTATATGTTTATCAGTATCATGGCTATTGACCAAGAGCCATCTTATAATTACTTCCCATCCTAGGTACCAGACAAACCGTCTGAGAGATTGGAGCCAGTCAAAAAGTAGGATAAATGAGGACATGAATTGTGTCTTCTCAGAGGGTAAATGTCTGGTGAAGCAGTTTGCTTGTCATTATTGGGGAGAATTAGGTTTCAAGAGCTGTAACCAAGTTGTAGGATAAAGAGTTAAAAATGTTTTAAATAAACATTCATCACAAAAACAAACAAAAAAAAGGGACCCAAGTTTGGTTTGCTGCACCAACATCTGGTGGCTTACATCTACCTATAACTGTAGTTTGAAAGGACCTGATACCCTATTCTGGCCTCTACCTTTCATGGGTATATGAATGCATATGCCCAAAAATTTAAGTAGCACATACATATGCACATGAATAATAGAAAATACAATTTTAAAAAGATTTTTTTTTAAGTCAAGCAGTGATGGCACACGCCTTAAGTCACAGCACTAAGAAGCTAAGGGCAGGTGGATCTCTGTAAGTTTGAGGCCAGCCTGGTCTAAAAAGGGAGTTCCAGGGCGGTCTGGACTGTTACACAGGGAAACCCTGTCTTAAAAAATATAAAGATTTTTTTTTAAGTATGGAAGTAAAATTTAGGAAATCTATAGAAATACCTCAAGTAGATATAGTAATTTTATCAAAATAAATAAATAATATAATATCCTCTTGCACATTCTTATTTGATGATATATCATGTGATATATTGCTTATTATAGTTTAAAAATCAAATAAAGCAGTACTAGTTAGAGCTCCTACAGTTTGTACTAGTATTTATTTGGGACATTTTGAAGTCTTTCGCACATCAAGCAGGTCACATGACAAATGTGTTGAATCTGTGGCTTATGTTGAAAAGTTTCTGATTTTGATTGAAGTGAGTTTTTAAAGTCTGCAAAGAAAGTACAAGCTAAACTACATTACAATTCTCATGAAGGTAAGATGCTTGTTGGCACTATTATTTTTCTTTCTTGTGTTTACAAAAGCAAATACTTATACACTGAGTCTTACATATTTTTTAAAATACGTTTTTTATTATAGAAAATGGCAAAACATAGATAATCCAGAATAAAATGTCATTTTTTTCATGGGAAATATCTTGTAATTTCATGTTGTTGGAGTGAGTCTTCCATCATCTATAATTTATTTTTTTTTCTTTTTTTTTTCGAGACAGGGTTTCTCTGTGGTTTTGGAGCCTGTCCTGGAACTAGCTCTTGTAGACCAGGCTGGTCTCGAACTCACAGAGATCCACCTGCATCTGCCTCCCGAGTGCTGGGATTAAAGGCGTGCGCCACCACCGCCCGGCCCATCATCTATAATTTAAAGAATTGTCTAAGTTAGGGAATTTATTTCCTTCTGTCTGCAAACTGTGTGTTAGATGGTTTAAATAAAGAGGAACTATAATTGAATACAAATTTATGCCCAAACAATTATTATTGATTTTTTTCCTTTGAGGAAATGATGTTATATATGCAGAACATGTAGAATTTGTGATAGGTATGCTAGATTCTATGTTTAAATGTGGGGCTATTTTGTTCTAATAACTATTTGAATTTTACTCTTCTAGGACACTGCATATTGTTACAATTCTCCAGACTCCAGCTTTTAGGATTTTTCTTTATATACCAGGCTGTACAAATTTTAAAGCTTGTTTAAAGCTGTTTGCTCAGTTTCAAGTTCTAGCCTGAATAACTATTTAGAGTTATTCTAAAAGTTCTTGGAAAGGACAATGTTCTCCATGGAGATACTTGGCGTGAAGATGTCATTTTGGAAGTGTTTGGACATCCTCTAGTGCCCCTCATTTTTCTCTCTATCATTAGACCCCTTTAATTCTGAGCACCACTAAGATTTTTTTCCATCTCTTCCTTTTTCTTAAGGAGTTACTCATTCTTTGGATTTTTACCTTTATCCACACCATTCTGCTGGCCTCTTTACTGTATGCATTACCCTACTGAATAAATATTCCTCATGCCAACATTACCATCTTCATACAAATGCTGAAGCCTCTGGAGCGTTCATTTTGCAGCTGTCATTCAGATTAGAAATATCCACAGTAGAGCTGGCAGTGTGGCATGATCCTTCATTTCTAAGACACACTAATAATTTTAACCTTTTACTCTTCTCCTACTGTACGTTGTTGTGGTAGCTGTGATTTTGCGTCTACCTTCTTCAGTGAGCTCATGACTTAGAAAGTGTTGATCATTCCACTGTCCAATGCTGCTTTTCACTCAATATTCTTATAATGCTCATTTTCTATACAAAGATTTTTTTCAAAAATTCTATAATACAGGAGATTCCACTCTCGTGTCTTGTTACATTTGCTATGTGCAATATAATTGATGTGTTCTTCTAAGGAGCTCTGAGAAGCCCCCTATGTATCCATCACATTCTTCATCATTGTTAGGTGTGCTTTGTTTGTGTCATCATCAAATTTCATTGATATTTGGTTCTCAAGGCTATGAACTCCTTTAGATTTCATCTCTAACTTTATAGTGCCCAGTAGGAGAACATACCTTTGCCTGACTACTGCTTACTGAACTAAGGTTAATCAAAAACAACAGCAAAAACAACTGTTTCAGTGCATATGTTTACACTACTAGTTACCTTTGTACGTAGTCCCCATCTCTCAAGTATCTCAGTGCTACCTGCCAAGCCTTGATTGTTCAAGTGCTTGATGAGAATCTGGATCACACTTTAGACCTTCTAGTTATTTCTATGTCTCAGAAATATCCCCTAAAAATTATAAATTTGTGTGTGCGGATACTTTGACTTTTGAGGAAGGAGATAGTTGTTTAAGATGCTGACCCTTTTTCGTCTTGATCCATTCACAATACAGATCTAAACTGAAAAGTACATTTTTTTTCTTGAGAACGTTAGAAACATGAGGAGACTATTTTTCTAAGCAAGTGTTTATGACATAGGACGATAACGCACAGTATTCAGAGTATGTGTGCTAATAACCTTGCTTCTTTCCTCACATTTTAGAGTGTGCTTTTTCTTTTCCTTTGTGTTGCTAGAAATCCACGAAAGTAAGTAAAGACTCTGAGCCCTGCTTCGTCTCTGAGTCACTCAAGGAGGACCTGATTTTTTCCTTTGATATCTTTTTCATTGTTGTTGAAGGTTGATATTTACACTTTCTTTCCTTTCAAATTCTAGCTCCTCCACAGTTTGTGGTTAGGCCAAGAGATCAGATTGTTGCACAGGGCCGGACAGTGACATTCCCCTGTGAAACGAAAGGAAACCCACAGCCAGCTGTTTTTTGGCAGAAAGAAGGCAGCCAGGTGAGTGGGGGCATAACTGCTTTTGTGACATCTCTGGACCTTGCCTCTCAGTGACCCTCAGAGCTTGTCTCATCTCCTCTGCTATCAATGCTCACTGGATTTTGTTTCTAAGAAAGAAATGCTTCTGAAATAACTGGATGTCAAGTGATCCAACACAGCACTCTTTATTTGCCAGTGTTATTTTTTAAAACTTTTCTAAAACACAAAAGAGAAATAAAATAGTTTGAGCCTCGACCTATTTAAAATTTCTGATGACAAAGGTCATGTTGCCTTGTTGCATTCAGTTGCATGTTATGATTAATTGTATCACATACGAAGTGCCTAGAACAAACAGTCCTTGGCACAGAAGAAATGAAATGGCTTCTTGAAAATTCAATATGAATTGTCACTGAATCTACTTTCAAACCCCTCCCCATGTTTGGGCAATATAAAAAGATTATAGACTTAAGCACACTTCCATTTAAAGGTGGAGGAACTCTTTTCTTCCTTTTTCCCCTTCTGCACAGGAAACAACACATTTTATATGGGAAACAGTTATCTTGTCTTTGCTGTGATCCTTCTGAGCAAAAACATCTATCACTGTCTTTCGGAAAACTCAGCTGGGTACATTATTCGTCTCAAGTAAAATTTGGATAGACTATAAAGAAGGGTTTAGCTTCTTGATTGAGGGACTACAAATTTCCATCTTGATGTAGATGAGAAATTAAGGAATTTAGCCTGCGAACTTGTCTGCACATTCCTTTTGAAATGAGCTGTGTGTTCATTCTGACGGTGCTATAAATAACTCAACAAGGCACATACTTCTCAAAAAGAAGCACTCAGTGCTTTTTCTCAGCATGTTCACTTGCCACTCCAACTTCTGAAAGAAGTTGGGGGAGGGGGTAATGGAATCTCTCTAAACGTCCACAGTTGATAGTGACACGCTTTCTGAAAACTGCACGGGATGAATTTCTCCTCAGGAGTTAATTTCAGTTTAATTTTTATTTTAGTTCAGTAATTCTGAATTAAAAAAAAAGTTTACTTCAGATTGAATTATAAAGCATGTTAAAAGAAACATGTCCTTTTCCTAATTAAAGATATAAGTTAAAATAATTTCATACACCTACAAATCTCATCCCTAATATATAACACAAGTCAAAATGTACACTGGTAATCTAGTCCAATCAACAGAGAGTATTTAACACAATCATCAGTGACTTTGAAAAGTAATTGTCAAGCCGGGCAATGGTGGCACACACCTTTAATCCCAGCACTCGGGAAGCAGAGGCAGACGGATCTCTGTGAGTTCGAGACCAGCCTGGTCTACAGAGCTAGTTCCAGGACAGGCTCCAAAGCCACAGAGAAACCCTGTCTCGAAAAACCAAAAAAAAAAAAAAAAAAAAAAAAAAAAGTAATTGTCAAGAGAATTTAAGTATTCCTCCTGTATTGTTCGACAAAGTGAAATTTAATTCTAGAGATATTGTTAATTATCTTACATAAAATTTGTCATTAGGTATGGTGATTTGTTTATAATATTAGATATAATTTTATTTCTTTCACCAATATCTCTGCCAAGGGAGTGAAAAACCAATCATCATGTTTTTTAAGAATAAATGTTTTTATATACTTTTAAAAAAAAGAGAATAAGTGAATAAGGATAAAGATGAAATATTTGAACATGCTGTAAATTTCCATTCAATTAATTGACATTACCAAAATTCAATGAATTGAGACATATCAAAATATCTTCCTGCTTCCGGTATTCAATTTTTATAGTGATCTGTCCCTATCCATCAGTCGAAAGAACTGCGAGCCTAGACTTAATGGTCCATATTCTTCAATATGTGCTGATAATGCCAATTAGTATTAATAAGATGCTCAAACACTTCCAGGGCTCAGCAGAGTTCCTGGGTTTGACTTGTAATCCATTACTTTTGCCTGTGTCATACAACCTGGGAATACAGATGATGGATTCAACTCAATCAAATGCCACTTTCCATGTCAACAAGTCATTTAGAAGGTAGAATGATATTCCACTGAAGAGGAAGAGATTCTGGGACAATTAGGCCCTCTGATGAATTAGTGCAATGTAAATTAGTATTCTAATGGCTAATTGTTGAAAAGTGCACATTGTATCATTTTCAATTGCCCTTAAATTTTAGGCCCTTCTCTTGTCGATGGCTTATATCTGTATTATATTTGGTTCCACAGGAGATTTAGTTTGTTCTCAAATTATCTTTCAAGTATATGAAAATGCCTAGCGTTGTGTAGTAAAATAACTTTGAGAAGAGGGCAACAACATTTTTAAATTATATTGCTGATATGCTGGCAAACATTGCTCCTTTTAGACAGCATTTAATAGCATGGTAATGTTTATGTAAAGTGGGCTTATAGTGTCACACTTGAATCTAATAAAGTGGACATCCATCATGTCGCAATAAAGAGAAGAGCTTCTAATTAAAGTAGGACATCATTTGCTGGATTAAAGTCATTTAGCGTAATTGAAAAGTGTTAATACCCCATTTTATCCTCTTCCACTGGCATTACTTCAAGGGTAAAAATATTTTAAGGTGAAAATGTGTCTTGTGCCTTTAATTGAATGTTATTACCTTCAGATTTCAACTTATTGAAATTGTTTAATTACAAACCTGGAAAATTAATTACTATATTGCAAACAGATCCCAGAGGGTTCTAATGTTCTTTTTTGTAAGTAAATACAACATAAAAATTGATATGCCGTTATTTATAATGCAGCTAGAAACATACCTCAGTATGATTTATTGTAGCCACATGTTTTTCTTAATTGAACAACAGTAAAGCATCATAGGTCATCCAAATTAATGATCCTGTTCTCATGGACGAACTTTGAGTTCTCGTTTTTGAGCTGTCCGAGGTGTGTGTCAGGCTTTAATGGAGAGGGCAGCAAACAGTTTTTAGAAGAAAGTAACACTGTGAACATCATAGGAGATTCATGTGGCACTTTCAAGAGCCATGCCATAGTCTCTATTATTTTAAACAAGTTACTTCACCTTGCTTAAATTGTCTCTTTTTTTCATAGTTTTTTTGGAATCTACCACGGCTTACAATGGAAAACTTATCACAGAAACAGAAGCCACCCTTAGTCAGTGTGCATTAGCACTTGTCCTGACATATTCAAATTGGTCAACAACAATGGTATTTGGCATTGCTTGTCACTGTCCAGCTTATAAACTACCTCCCTACTTATCATTACAGTCAACATCCTTACGGTGCCTTGGAACTCGGGCATCAGAATAGTATTTTGTCTGTTTATTTTAATTGTGAGCACTAGATTTCAAAGATGAAATATTTAACTTGGAAACATTAGGGTGTAAATAGTTGATATATAGTTATGTTAATAACCCTGATAGGGTCAATATCTTTCAGATCTGTGTGCTGAAAAACGATACAGTGGACTATAAAACTGTAAGAATGATGTCCAAATCCAAATTTAAATTTAAAAAGTATTGAATTTTAAGAAGCACAGACGATTGTTCCTCCAGCTACATCATGCTGACTTTATAGCTCACAAGCTATGACTAGGAAAATCTTTCCCAGTCAAACTCACTGTGGTTCACACAATCATTTCAATACTATGTGTTTTTAAGTCTCTAAGTTTTAGTTTTCCAACCATATGCCAACAGTGGTTGTAGTTGTTGTTAATGTGACTTTCTTTGCGGAGAGAGAAGCACTGAAGAGTCTGTGTTTTGTCTTATTTTTTTTTTTCTTCCCCACAGAACCTGCTTTTCCCAAACCAACCTCAGCAACCCACTAGCCGGAGTTCAGTGTCCCCCTCTGGAGACCTCACCATCACCAACATCCAGCGTTCAGATGCAGGATACTACATCTGTCAGGCCTTAACAGTGGCAGGAAGCATCTTAGCTAAAGCGCAGTTGGAGGTTACCGACGGTGAGATTTATCACGAGTTTTCTCATGAATATAATGTTTATATTTAGATATACACATCAGGCTTGGAGACTTTTGAGTTGTTGAATTATTTGTATCGGTGTCTGCAGAATATCTTTGCCTTAGTAAGTATATATCATTTACATAAGTAAAGTAATAATTGTTAATAGTTTTTAATTCTCTCTGATTTTATACCACCCATCCCCCACAAAAAGAGAATCTTAAAGACAGCTATTTAGAGCATTAAAATTTGCAGTGGTGCATTATTTTAAACAAGTAATGTGACTCATTGTGTTTACAAATGTCATCTGTATGTTTTAATTGAATGTTTTCCTGCATGGCTGCTTCTAATAGCTATTAATACTTTTATTTGACTGAAATATAGGAAATATCATCTTTAAATTTTATCAGTAAACAGAAATGAGATTTTAGTTAGCTAATTATATTATATGCTTCCAACTTTAATTATACACTCACTAACTTAAATTAATTAAAAACATTCTAAAGTAGTAATGAATGCTAAAATTATTATTTTTATACTTGCACATTTATACTTTGAATTTTAATTTCTACTAAAAGTTGAAAAGGACCTGAGTTTTTCACCAATAGTTTATTTATTGCATTTGACAGCTTGGCGGATTTAGATAATGTGTCAGCTGTGAACATGAATTTTTCCCAATAATTGACGTCTTAAATTAAAAATTATTCATTTTTGTTATATTTTTGTGAGTTTTTGCCTTATTTTTGGCTTTTTTTTTCCTTCTTTAGGGTAGTTTCTGAGATACAGGGTTCTTGATCTGCATACTCTAAGATTTTCTTTCTGTTATTCTGGTGAAAGTCATTGTGCTTTCCTACACTCCAAATACACATCCAGTTTAAAAGCCATTTAAATTAATAGAAAGACAATATCTTTTAATATCTATCTATGGCAAGGCTCAATTTAGCACTGTACCAGAAATGGTGCATGGCTGGGCAGCACAGACAGACACTGTCTAGAGAGAGGCTGAGGCTGTGGGCTGTACCTGCTGGAGCTGTACATGAACTTGCTGCCCTAGAATTGAAGAAGAAGCCCAGTTCAAGGGTAACTCTGATGAGCAAGGCTTCCCTAGAGGGCAAGATCTTTGATCCTCTAGACTACCATATATTTTTTTTATCAGAATAAAAGATAATGGCTTTAAAGTTCCTCATGTTTTCTACCACAAAAAAATGTTTAGACATATGTTTGAAAAATAAGACATTTGGACCAAAGTATTTAATATATTCTTGTTTTAAATATATAAAATATATTTATATCCTTACATATGATTAATTTGAAGTAAGTTCACTTCTTCTTTGATTCTCCAATGTTTTTACTCCAAATTAAAAAATTTGTAGTGACCACTCTATGGGTAAAGCCAATAGCATGTAAAAAGCCAGAGAAATAAAATACATTTGCCACTTTATGTTGACAATAAATATCACACTGTGGCCTTATCTGAATGTTTTACTAAGGATTTATAATGTGTAGTTAAAGAAGACCACAGAGTTCTTCACAGATCAGTGAAAATCCTAAATGTTCATTTAACCTTTGACTTCGGTGTCATGGAAAGCTGTGGTCATCTTCCAGACATAACATCCCTGCCACTGAAATTCCTTCTAGCTGGGAGATTTTCAATTACCTTATTGATTGGAGTCATTCAAAAGGCAATAAGCTACTTATTTAGGTAGTGCCACAAAGAGGGGGATTCTAATTAGTTGGCCTTTAGTTGTGTTTGATGATGTCAGAAATAGGACAATAAAAGCAGGTTATAAGAAATTACTGTGAATTTGACATCGCGATTTAACCTGGAACAGATAGGGCACAGCATTTAAAATTTGATAATCACATTTTACTTGGGTAATGAAGACACATTTTCTCCCTTGATTATATAATTATTTATAATGCTTTATGACTTGAATTTAACTTGAAAACCTGTAAGTCTTTTCATTAAGCTTCCATTTGTCCAGTTATTTTCAGATCTGCTACAATTACTATAATGCTATGCATCCTTATTCAATTAAATTGTTTTATTTACTCCTAAATATAAGAAAAACAGATAAAACAAGAGGTTGTAATTTGGGTTTGTTACAAGTAAATCATTGTGGTCGTTTTTTTTGTAGGTTTTAAGTAATTGGAGTCATAGGTACATGTTGCTCAGAAGTCAGAGCATCCTTACATATAGGGATCTATGACCTGATTTCAGTTCAATTACAACTGTTTGGTCCTTATCAAGTATTTGCATATATTATGCATTTAATATGATTTCAATAAGATACACTGTGTGCTTGTTCATACATTGCATATATATGTGTATATATATATTTATTTATCCATCTAGATAAACATGCATGGTTACATGTACAATATAGAAAAAGAAAGTATACAAACTTATAACAAACAAAAATATGTATTATCTATCCTACTATAGATATTTCCTTTCTAAAAGTTATTATTTTTAATTGAGCATATCATACTGATTTTGTGATAATCTGGTGAATTCTTAAAGAAACATAATATTCAACTAATTTTGTTTTTATACCATGTCAGACATTAAATTTTATATCATTTGAAATATTTCTTAAAAAATGAATATTATTTTATAAGATGATGTTTCATAAACAAGGAAACACACTGTGCTAGAACTCTGTGACATTATGCTGAATGTAAACACTCAATGTGTGAATTTAGTCATGCCATACATTCTAGCTGACTAGTTTCTTCTTCTTATCTGTATGTATCTACTCAATGAACTCATTCAAATGACATGACTATAGTTTAAAGACCGAATGGCATGATTTTGCATATAAATTACTTAAGTTTTAATGTTTTTTCATGCACAAAACACATCAGTCTATGTAAATATAGCATTCAGCAGCTGCTATGAATACTAATTTATATAATGCACACGTATATATAACAAAAAGAAAAATGATTAGTCTTACATTCAATATGTCACATAGTTTTTAAAAAGTATGTCTATGAACAATAAATGAACAATTTACGATTAACAGCTAGAACCTACCTATATTTTTACTTTAATTTCATTGTGACTAAGCTCTTCAATACAATTTAATCTTCCTAAAATGTCAAAATTTATCCTCAAATCATTTTAATTATAATGAATGCACAGTAAGTTAAGACAATAGTATGGTCTTTATGCAATATATGTAGATATATGTCCAATGTATATGGGTGGAAAATATAGATATTGAAAAGACTATGTACATTATAAATAATTGTAACATGCTTTAGGTATTTACTATTACCATTCAATGTCAATATATCATGACTACCGAGTGTCATAGAAGCCTAAATTTCCTGAATATGTGTTTACCTTTTAGTTTTGACAGATAGACCTCCACCCATAATCCTGCAAGGACCAATAAACCAAACACTTGCAGTAGATGGTACAGCTTTACTGAAATGTAAAGCCACTGGAGACCCTCTTCCTGTCATTAGCTGGCTAAAGGAGGGCTTCACTTTTCTGGGTAGAGATCCAAGAGCAACGATCCAGGAACAAGGAACACTGCAAATTAAGAATTTACGGGTATGTAGGATTTGGCTTGTAATTGTCTCTTCATCTGATCAACAGCCTTGCTCTAAAGAAGACTTATACAGTGTACTAAAACAAATTCTGATACCTCAGCATGATCACTGTACTTTTTATGATAGGTCTTGTTATTTTTGTCTTAGCTATGGTTAATTGAAATTATAAGGAAGACTATCATGTCCTTTCATTATTTAAAATTTCACATGTCCATCTATATGCATGTCCTCAGTGAAATTAAAGTTCTTGTGTATTACTTTAATTTTTGTTGTGTATGTATGTTTGAATACATGCATATGTTCATTTGTGCACTTAGAAGTTAGAGGACAACCTCATTCTTTCTTCAAAATACTTTCACCAGGGCATTCCTTAAACAGAGAGTGTGGAGAATAGCCAAGGTTTCCCTTGGGACTTGAGCTCAATTAGAGCAGAGCCCAGAACCCCACTCTTCTCAATATTCTCAGTGTTGGAATCACAGAAACACCGCACAATTTCTAGATTTTTAAGTGGGTTGGGGGATCCAACTCCTGCATTGATGCCTACAAAGCAAGCACCAACTCAGCTCTCTTCCCAATATTGGGACTACAAACCTTTTACAGAGAGTTTTGGAGAGTAACAGAGAGCTAAAACCATTTGACAATAAGAGATGCTGCTGAATTTCCTCTCAACGTCAAGAAAGACTGTGAGGTTATGTGGGTAAACTGGCCCAACAAACGATTTCACGAAAGGAATAAAAGGATGAGACTGTGTTCATATAAGACGTGTTTGGATAGTTGAACAAAGTCCCTAGTTTTTATTTTAGGTTGCTATAAATTTTCTATTTATGCCTGTAGATGAGAACAAGTCACAGATATTTTAACTGAATGTACATGAAAAACAATGACAGTGGCTCAAAATGAGACAAGTTGGATTTACATCAAAGATGATTAAACATAGTTTGTGATTCTGAATGTTGTATTAATTTTCGTCTAATTTTAACAACATTTTAGGAAAAACTGTGGTTTAAGGCAAGACACAGTTATTTTCTCACAATTTCTGTTAAAAAATTAAACTAAAACAATGGCATGACTTAGCTGGGACTAACAAGTGTTGCAGTGCTTACCTGTCCGTTAGGGTTAGGGGCTTGCCAGAAAATCAAGGGAAGATTGATTTACTTCCAGACAATGTGGTATGATTGTTGGTTACCTCAAGTTTCTTGGAATGGTTAGATTAACTATCCACCTTCTTTTGAGCATTGTCTGGTGATAGCCTCTAGACTCTTGCTTCTGGGTTTCCCTAATATGTGTGCTTACATGACTATGACGATAGTCCACTTGAAAGCTGCCATTTCAGTTTCATGGCATTAAATCTCAGATATAGTAGCTGAAACCTTCAAGTATGTTACTGATCAGAAACCACTCTCAAGGTATCATCCCCGCATTAGTGAGGTGAAGGATTACATAAGTGAAAACCTGGAGGCTTTTACTATAAGGGTTGCCTGTCTGCTCCCAGCACAGCTCAATCACTCAGCTATGTATGATAGTCACCCACGCAACCACAGTTAGCAGACATGGTAGCAGAGCAATATTTTAAAATAATCACAGGCCTGGGTGGATGGAAGCCAGAAGTGAGATAGGAAATGAGATACTATATAAAAATACTGATAATTATTTAGCTCAAGAACGATTAGTAAAATGTGACACTTGGGCAGAAACGGAAAACCAAGACAAAGGAAAGTAAATTAATAAACAAAAAATATAACAGAGTCATCAGGCAAGATGACTCCGTGGGTGAAAACACCTGCCACCATGCCAGATGACGAGAGTTCAGTCACTAAGACCCACGTAGATAAAGAGGAGAGAGAACTGAAGCTTCAAGCTTCCTGTCACCTCCCAAAAAAAGCCTTGACACACAAATATCAAATAGATAGATGATAGATACATACATCCATTCATACATTATAGGCAGATAGCTAATAAATGGATAGTAGATAAATATATGATAAACAGATGATAGATAGATACACATACATACGTGCATGCATGCATACATTCATAGGTACATAAATACATAGATAGATACACAAATAGATGATAGATGGGTGAATGATAAATAGATAGTATATAGATAGATAGATGATAGATGGATAAGTAGGCAGGCAGACAGACAGACAGACAGATAATTGGACAGGTAGATAGATGAAAGATAGATGGATAGAAGATAGATACTTAAATTGATGATAGATAGATGATACATAGATCATAATAGAGAGGTGATAAATAGGAGATAGATAGAAAGATAGATAGATAGATAGATAGATAGATAGATAGATAGATAGATAGATAGATAATAGATAGTAGATAATAGATAAAAGATAAATAAGTGGATAAAACGAAGAATACACAAATTTGCTGAATCTTGAAAATTCATGTTCAGAAGCCAGGCCTAAAGGTAAAACGCTTTGATGTGTATTTTCTAGTGAAGATGATTCTTTTCTTAGGATGCAATATATTTACAATTAAGCATATATATGGTAATTGATCAGTATACCATACATATATTTGCAAAACTTACAAACTTTAGTACATTTAAGTATGACCTTAACTTTATTTAAAAAATTAATTATTCCTTCATTAAAAATCTCCTTACCCTGCCCCCCCACACATACATAGACAAATTTAAATCTAGGTTGCACATAGGAGAGAAAACATGGAGGAATTGTCTGAGTCTGGCTTATTTTGCTTACCGCAATGATTTCCCTAATTTTGAAAAGACTGTCGTTTCTCCAATGTATGTTTTTGACACATTTATTTATGAATAGGTGTCTGTAACTGTGTAGGTAAAAAATACTGCCAAGCTCTGTGAACGGAAAGTAAATTAACATGGACTCTTTTTTAAATATGATTTTTAAAAATTCTTCCTGAATTAGATAACTTTCATTGAAAAAAAATTGAAGTTATTAAAAAATTCATAACAGCTCTCCTTGCATAAACATTTTGACCTCATTCTGAGATAAAGGCAGAATTGGGCCGTGAAGGTTAATGCTTTTTTACTGTTTTGTTGCAGTAAAGGACATGTTTGCATGGATAGTCAAGATCCCTAGGAATGTTAGAGAGAAGTAATTAAAGGTAGAGGCTTGACGATGTCAAGCAAGCTTTGACTTCTTGCACAGGTCTTTGAATAGTGTCTCTGAGAAGTCATCCCCAGGAGGCTTGTTTGTAGCTAACTTTCCAAGGAGAAAAGGGGCGACAGAGTGTGCTAACCTATTCATTTCTGCTAAAAGAAACTGGTCAAGGATGCAAGGATAAGGAGAGAAAGAAAGTGAAGCACTCTTGATCAGAAAACGTCCTATCTAAAGCACAAAGAAAGAACATGGTGATGGTGATCATAACAACACAAAAGTGAGGTTCCAAAGCTATTTGGGCTTTGATCGGTGCCAAATTGAGCGCATTGTTCTTTTTCTGTACAATGGATGCTGTTAAAGGAGGATTAAGACAGGCTTTACCACTTCACTGGTGTCGTCGAGAGGTTTCCTATAGGTCAGATCCTTTGTGTCTCATGATTTCTTTTTTCAATGCATAAGGCAAGAGAACAAAATAACATGATGGATGCTAAGTTCTCCTAGTCCAGCTAATTGGTATCTGAATCTGTATCTTTTGAGAAGTTGAATATTCCAATACTCATTAAAACCTACCTACCACAGCTAATGTCAGGCTCGCATCTCCACACAATGACAAGGGGATGCAGTTAAGATACATTACCTACCTACTCTTCTTTTTACACAGAATAACAAGTGCTACATTTTAGTTCAACAGCTATAATAAAATGCAAATTCTTTTACACGTTCACAGTCCATATTCAAATGAACATCCCATTAAAATCCAACTTCAGCTCATTATATTTAGCTTGTGAGTGATGCTTCTTAAATGCAAAGATTCCTAATGACTATAATGCACTTGCAGCCACATTTGAAAGAATGGCTTATTCTACGATGGCTACTCCCATCCTCCCTGCAAGATAGAAGACAATTTTACAGAAATCATATAGAAAAGAGTGACAAGCTAGAGCAATTTCAAATGACAGTTAAATACATAATGACATTAAAATCAATTAAATGATAACGTGAAAGTAGCTTCATATACTAATGATTTATCTGAGAATCAATGACTCTTTGAGTTTTAGATTAATTTTAAACCTGAAGGTGTGATATTCTGTAATCTACTACATATCATAAACAGACTTGTGCTCATCATGGAACTTAAATTCTGCATCTTTAGCCTGCTTTAAACTGTCCTTTGTCTTTTGCTCGCATCTATTATCCCTACTCCACCAACCCATTGACAGTAAATGTTGGTACCGCAAGCTCCCAGACCCCAAACACCAGGAGGATCGTTGAGTTTTATGTTTTATTGATCTTCAGGAAGTCTTTTGATAAGATTTTCTTTTCTCTCTTTTTCTTATTTTTACTTTTGTAAAAGACAGTTTTTGATCATGCTTTCAATAATTCTAAAAGTCCTTGGCCATTCTTCAATAAGAAACAAAGACATTTTAAATCATCAGTGAATTGGGATGTTTTACTCAGTATTTGATTCTGTTTTCTGATTATATTTATTTCAAAATGGCAAGGCTCCATGAAAATTTTTCCTTTATTTTTTTATTTTGAGATCATACCACTTTGATACTGGGTACTACATTTATGGCATTTCCTTATAATTAGAGAATGCATTTCTTCAATAAAAGAAGATATTATATTACTACAAAAGATATTTGGCTTCTTAGAGGTGTGGATGTCTCATTATCTATTTAGTACTAGATACTTTTATCTATTACAATATATTTTCTCTGAAAAAGAAAAGCCAGCATTGCATTTACGAAGCATTGCATTCATCTAGAATTCTTCGTGAATTCTAAGTAGGCTTATTAATATCTGGCACTGATACAAAAATCCCAAAGAACATGAAGTTAAAAGGCACACATTACAGTGGAGGCAGGAAAACTTAATGAACTTTATCAGACAAATTATATTTAGTTTCATAAATATCATTTTGAAAAATATTTAATCAATGTTGCTACAAAAGGTTGTTTTAATGCCAAATGCTTGCACGCACGTGCGCGCACACACACACACACACACACACACAATTCTTGTACAAGTTGATCACAATTGAATTCTTTCTTTCCATGTCTAGATTTCTGATACTGGTACTTATACTTGTGTGGTTACAAGTTCAAGTGGGGAGACTTCCTGGAGTGCCGTGCTGGATGTAACAGGTGAGTTCCTAACGAGAGTCAGATTTAAATTGCAATGTAATGCTGGATCAAGATTTTATATGCATTGGATGCAAATCTAACTTGTCACATTCAATGTCTTTTTTATTGATTGATTTTATTGAGCTATACATTTTTCTCTGCTCCCCCCTTTCTCTCTCCTCCCCTTCAACCCTCTCCCATGGTCCCCTTGCTCCCAATTTACTCAGAAGATCTTGTCTTTTTTTTACTTCCCACAACGTCAATTTTGTATTCGAACATTAGGTGGAACATAGCATGGCATCTGGGGAACTCCATGCATTTGTAACTCATGACCTTGTTGCTTGATTTCTTCTGAAATGCAAGTGATTACACTGATTATGCATGAAAAGGAAGACTATATTTATTAGCATGTTGGAAAACCAGCTAATAGTTTATAACTGTCTGATTTATGAAGATGAATTGCACACTGTCAAGTCAATTTCTTTAATGTTTCCTTCTCTCAAGCATTATAGTCTGCTTACAAAATCAGGAACAAAATTTACTCTGTCTGTCCTCTACAGAATCTGGAGCAACAATCAGTAAAAATTATGATATAAATGACCTGCCGGGGCCACCATCCAAACCACAGGTCACTGATGTTACTAAGAACAGTGTTACCTTATCCTGGCAACCAGGTACACCTGGAGTTCTTCCAGCAAGTGCATATATCATTGAGGCTTTCAGGTATGAGGCAATTCCTGTTTCATTTCTCCACTGGACTTCTGTCTTAGTTACTGGATCTTCAGTTTCACTTGAGCAACTCTGATACCTTATGTTAAGGAGAAGTTCTTGAAAAATTTCCACTTATTTTTTTTATTTTATTCAAAAATAGATATGAGAATTTCATTTATTGGTGGATAACAAGATTAAAAATAAAACTCATTGCTTATTTCTATTTCTAAAATAAAGAGGTATTTTGTAACATAATTGCTCCATCCTTTTTTCCTGACCATTGTGTATACATGCAATAACACATCCCCTTTTGCCTATACTCTATATTTTCTTATCTTTTATCTTTTTTACTCTCCCAGATACCTTCTAATATTTTAATTGTCTTCATATATATGTATGTATATATATATATACATTTATATTTGTATACACATCACACACATTAGAGGATAGGTACCATATTTGAGAGAGAAATTGCATGTATTTTTCTCAGTTTAAGCCACCTTGCTTAATAATATACTTTCCAGATCCATTCATTTTTCTGGTGATTTCAGAATTTCATTTTTCTTTAAAGCTAAGTTAAACCCTATGTATCACTATAGGACACTAGACCTAAACAGAACACACCATAACTAGACATATGTACTTATTAAAGTTATGTGACATGTATTGTCACACCAGGTTTGGGAATATTAGTAATTAGATCACAAATGTAGAATAATTCCAATATTTTTATATCGTGTTCTTGAATAAATCTATTGTTTTTTTCTGCAAGAAATCTGAAAACCAAAGTTAAGAGACGTTACACAGTCTGAAAGAAAGCCACAGTCCTTTCTCAGCATCAGGACAAATGATTCCTTTTCGTGTTAATCTTTTCTGTTCAGTTTTAAAGTTAATGACACATATTTTCAAATTGTAATTTTCATTATTTTTTGTTTGATGCTTAAGGATTTTTTTGATGCTAAAATGACATAAAAATCACATTTTTTCTTATTAAATTTATCAAAATCGCATTTGACCTTAGGTATAGTGTTCTAAAATGGCATCCATTGGAGCTAATTGTAAAAGGGTCCATACACAGAATCTGATAATTCATCATTTAGAGATGAGAGATCACAATACTGTGTAATGTACATTTTATTAAAGATGTAACCAAGGGAAAAATATTCATTACATGCGTCCTTTCTTCTTTTACAGATATGTAGTTTTAGAAGGCTCTATTATAAAATTTCATGTGGAATTGATGCAAAAGAAAACAGACCATGTTACAGGAAAAAGTATTGGCATATATTACTCTGTAGCCCATTTATTCTTGATGCAGGTTAATTCTTTGCAAGGTATATACATATGCATTTACGAGGACCATAATTATTGTATAACCTTGAAGTTGTGATTTTGGCCTTTGTTCCTTTTACAGGTATTCATTTAGTGGGCTGCTGTGCATTTAGCTAAGGGCTGTCACATCTTCTGGACTGAGTTTAATTTTGTTGTGCATGGCACTCTGTTAAGTGGGCTCGGCTTTGTGGTTGAATAAAATGAATCCATCCAAATGTTTCATTACTGGGCTGGACACTTCAAGTGTTCTGTATGTGTGTGTTTAATTTTCAGCCATTGACCTTTGTCACTGACACTCAGCTCCATTTTGATATAGTTTTATGACTAGTCTTTAAATCCATTTCTGTTCCATTTTCAGCCAGTCAGTGAGCAATAGCTGGCAAACGGTGGCCAACCATGTTAAGACAACGCTCTATACCGTGAGAGGACTGAGGCCTAATACAATCTACTTGTTCATGGTCAGAGCAATCAACCCTCAAGGTCTCAGTGACCCAAGTCCTATGTCGGATCCGGTACGCACGCAAGGTAATTTCAGTAACTGTTTCAAATAATGGCTTTGGGATGGTACATCAACTTAAAACAAAGGAAATTGCATGAGCAAAGAGCATGTGTGCACACTAATTGTGCTGGATTCTCTGGGGGATTGTTTTTGCAAGGAAATGTTCCCATATAACTTTGCTATGAGGTGTTCTTTCAGAACTCTCAGAGTCTATATAGGTGAAACAAACAAATAGTTGGAGCTATGTGCAGTCCCTGAATGAAGAAGAACGAGTTTCTTCTTCTCTATTCTACAATAGAAAGAGTAATAAACCCTTTAAAAATAGATACCTAAACAAGAGTGCCAGAATTTCTTTTCCTGGTTCTGGTTTCTGCTTTTTGTTTGTTTGTTTTTGTTGTTTTGATATTTTAGGAAAATGGGTTTCCCAGTGGGTTTTGAGTAGGAATATCAATGACTGTGAATCTGTCCAACATATATTATCAGGCTTCTAGTCCAAAGAAAGGAGGCACTCAGGGCCCCGAGTTAGGTTAGCATGTTTAGTGGGGTATGGTGCCAATGTTTAACAGCTACCCCATATTGTTATTCTGATGAGTAATTTCAAGGAGATATTTATTTCAGAAAAGAATAAATAAATCTTTCCTCTTGGCACAGGTGATTTTTCCGGACAAACATACGACCACATCTCCTAGAATATTAAAATGATTAGTTTCAAAATGGAAGTTTCCTTCTCCTCCCTTTTGTAATCTGTTCCTTGCTGCTCAGAAGTCAGTAAAGTGCGGGTATAATACGGAATACTGCATTATCCTTTCCTGTCTTACTAGTAAGAGAATAAGTTAGTACAATAGAAAATGGGGCCTCTATTGTTTGTTACAGCCTACTCCCCACAGGGTTCTTGAGAGGGTTAATTATTTCTTATTTGTAAGAGCTTTTGAACAAGATATAATTCAAAGTAGTATTTTTATGCTATGAAAAGCACCATGCAGCCATAAAATATTATTATAATTACAATGTAGTTCAGGGGTAGTGACTAGCATGCCATTATCACAGAGAAGGGTGCGGTAAAGGAATGAAGTCAAATAAAGTCACCACGTGATGGTAACGTGGCTGACATGATGACAGTTGAGGGAGGAGGGGATGATACTTTGCTTTTGTTCTCTCCGCCATAGTGTGCTTAATTTTCCATGATGATGAAGGGTATGTAGGTAAAGAACCTGTCTCCAGAGAGAGAAAAAGCACAACAAAGACTTTGAAGACCTGAAAGTCATTACATTTTACCTCATCCCTATGCAACCGCTTTTAATGTGTCTGGGTTGAATGAGTAAATTAAATGACTGTGAAATGGAAGAGATGTGCGATTTCTTTAATTCAAGAAATTTTAGAATGTCTATGAGCTCTACCTATGTGGCTAGCGGTCATTGTGTGTGCAGCTGCAGTTTTGAGGTTGAGAAAGAAGACAGTGGAGCCTCTGGTGTGACGTGACAGAGGGCAGCACACCTTCATGATCTTCAGTAGCTGTGCCAGTCACTAAATCTTGACTCAGAATAAAACTCTCCATGAAAAGGTCAACAAAGATTAATTAAGTTTTTTTGTGATCTGGCATGTTGCAGCCGAGAAACTTCAAAGAGCTGTAGACCTATATTCTCTTAACAGACACTTAATAGGAAAAGCCATGTTTTGTGACGGAATGTCAGATTTATTTTTGATGTCACACGTTCAGCTGTTTGGCAATCGGTAAAGCATTTTTTTTCAAAGCACATGTTGGTTTCTGAGGTCTGAGTTTTCAAAGGCTTTAATGACCATGTACTTTGAAAGTTGTTTACTTCATTAAACCTCTTAAATACTTTTAGGTAAATATCACAGTAGACCATACATATATCAACAAAGGTTAATAGTATTCATATAAAGGAACATATTGTTCTAAATCAATTCATGTTTTACTTTGTTGTTTCCACTGAAGATAAAAAAAAAGTGGAAATTAAAGAAAGAGACATTATGTGGTTCCTAACTATTTATGTCTCAGTTTAAGTTAGCACACTCAAGTTATGCTTCAAAACTTTTGCCAGAGCATTGAATTACAATCTGAGGAAAAGGTAGAAGAATTTAAGAAAATAAAATCATTTAGAATTGGAAATCCTTCTTAAAATAAAATAGCTTTAGGAAAAACTTTACCTTGACATTGAAGTGTGTTGGTGAAGGAGTCCTATTTGCATATGAGTAACGTTTAATGTTTGAGATCAAATTGATGGGTTTGAATGTATGTAATTTTTAATTGTTTTTATGAAGACCTTGGGATGTATTTTTTATCACTGTATGGAGTAATAGAATACTTTTTAAGCAAACTAGGGATAAGAAAATGCTGATGAAGGTTGACCATTTGTCATTCAGGGGCATTATTTATTTATGCTTTCCCTCTTGCTCCTACAAAGCAGCTATATGACCTGTTTTTAGACGAAGGAATTCTGGCCCAAACTGATTATTTTGGGAACTTTCTACCACTATTATAAGTTTGTCAATATTGTGAAAGATTCAAATTTGCTTTGTTCTTTTTTTCACTCTGTGCTCCTTTTTTTCTCTCAAGCGTTTTTATCAAACTGTGACTCAAATGGATACAGGTCAAGGAGTTGGAACACACAACCTCCTGATCAGGCTAAGAGAATTAAAAAGAACTCTAATATTCAGTTTCAGATATGTCTTAAATATAACTTGAAAAATATTTCAGTGCTTTATCATCTCTACAGAAATGGTCATTCTGAACAAGTTATTAGGACATAGACTCCAGTTTAACTTCTAATCTTGTGATTTCCCAAAATACTACATCCATGTGGGAATGCAGAGTTACAAAGACTCTTTTATTAAAAAAAATGATAAAGATGATAATAAATATTGTATACCATCATGGAATACATATATACATACATCCACTTATTTTTATATACATGTGTTTATATTTGTATTCCAAACTGATTTATGTCACGAGGAATTTTTTTTCCATCTGGCAGTTAGTCTTAAATTGGATTGTGTCAAATGCACTGGAATTTAATAATGAATTTTGTAATCAGGAGTGGTTTTATTTTCTAACTACAGATATCAGTCCACCAGCACAAGGAGTGGACCACAGACAAGTACAGAAGGAATTGGGAGATGTCATTGTTCGTCTACACACACCAGTTGTCCTGACACCTACAACCATTCAAGTCACATGGACGGTAAGTTTTCAGAGATTATATTAGTCTCTATATACAGCAGCAAAATTTATTTGGAATTTTCTTTTAAGAAAAAAAGTCAAATAAACCCAAAACTAAATTTAGAACACTCATCATTTGATATCAAAGTGTAATCAATGGAAACAAAGAAAATATTTAATAGATGAAATTGTATGAAGAGTTATAAGTAAGAGAAAGTTGTAATAAAAATAAGATCTTGGGGGGCTGGAGAGATGGCTCAGAGGTTAAGAGCACTGACTGCTCTTCCCGAGGTCCTGAGTTCAATTCCCAGCAACCACGTGGTGGCTCACAACCATCTGTAATGAGATCTGGTGCCCTCTCTGGCGAGTAGGCATATATGCAGACAGAACACTGTATATATAATAAATAAAAACCTTTGTTTTTTTAAAAAATAAGATCTTCCCTGTCCTTACTTCTACAAACTTCACTGAACGTCAATTAACATGCCAAAGTTGTAGAGTACAGTAAATACTTTTGGCAGGATGAGTGTTCTGATATCATCACCAAACTCCAAGTCAGGAATGCTAAAATCATCACAGAATGTGACCCTGTAACAATTGTGATCATTCCCTTCTACACTCATCCGTACCCCTCTTCATCCAGTAAATGCAACATTGCTATAGATTTATATATCCTGGAGTGTTGCTTTGTAGGGAATCACAGAAATCATTCATACAGCACATTGTTGTTGAGTTGCACTCATATTATAATAGGTATTATTTATTTATTCCTTGCATTGTACCAATATAAAATATATTACATCTAACTTTTCCATATGACATTGTCATATTAATATTTTGTTTTATGCACAGTCCATATTCTGTTTTTATAACTTACTTGGTAAACCTATGAAATGTTTCATTTTATTGGTTACTGTGAATAATGTTTCCATAACTCTTTGTGGATCATTTTTAAAGCAGACATTTTCATTTAACTTTGGTATATTCCCATGGTTTTTGACCAATGTGTTAATTTGACACTTAACATTCTGTTGAACTTGCTAAATATTTCCTAAGTGTTCTTATATTATAGATAGTAAATTCATAGAATACTGGTCTCTTCCCATGCTTTTTTTTTAGTTTTTTTTTTCCCCTTCATCAACACTTAACATGCTCTTATTTTAGGTTGTAATCATTCTAGTGGGTAGGCAGTGATGCATCACTATGAGTCCAACTTTCATTTCTTTAATTACTAGTGATATATTTAACTGTATCTGTTGTCAATATTTGGAAATAGCTGAAAAAGTTTTAAAAACTAAACTGGATTTTTACCTCTTGACATTCAGATCATTGTAAAGAAACAACTCTGTCACACTTTACAGCAACTTTCTCAACCAATCAGCTTGAGATAAAAAATACTTACTTTTATCAATTACTTGGTAAATTATTTGAGATGTAAAGCACAGTAAAAAAATTTATTTGGGTTTCCTCTCAATATTAATTACTTTGAACAAGTCTGGCTCCAAGGCAGTTTTTTAGTACAAAGCCTGTTCTAGACCTCAATGCCATTGAAGAGTCACAAATTTAGTTGAACAAGGTAACAATGATATGTGACATAAAATGTTATACATGCCAAAAATGTTTCAGTCACATAGGTGTGCAAGTTTATTAAGTTCCAAAAAATATTATTGCATTAGTTTAATATACATTTAGAATGGGAACTATTGATGCATTGTATCTTAAAACAGGAGCCATTAAAATAATATTCAAATACTATTTAGTTAAGTAGCAATTTTTATAAAAGAACAATATAGACAGTTTGTACAGGTTACATAAATTACTGAACTCACAGTATTTTAGTTTCAGGTGTGCTAGGGTGTGAAGACAAGAATATTTTAGTTCCTGTTTAGTGTTAAGGCCACCCAAAGTGGCTCACAATGGCCTTTAGGTGCCACTCAAAAAAATTGTGCATGATTTTTTTCCGGGAAAAATCCATTCACCTTCAGGATATATCAAAGATTAATGTTAATGTCAAATAATTAGTAATGGCAATTTGCTAAAACTGAACAGAGATATAGTGACAGTAGATAAAAATGATTTTAAATGCCATTCAAGCGATGAAATAGCAAAAAAAAATTACTTGCTTTGAAAAAATGATGACTTTAGGGCAGTATTCTTGTGGTTCAAGGAGAGAAGAATTAGAGGCCCTTCGTTTAGCACCATGCCACTTGGCCTGCAATGAGTGCTTCTCCAAAGGCAATTGCCAGAGCAACTGGCTCACCAAAGAAAATTCTTTGGGGTTTCCTGTTCGGGTGGAGGATTTTGTTCTCTTACTATTTTTCTATTTATTAATGAAATTGTATAAGTGAACATAGCTTTGGATTTGAAAGTGCCCTATTTCTTCTTTTTTTGTATGTCTTTTTTACTTTTATTTTTTGAGCAGAGATGACCTATAAATGCTCTGTAAATCTCCACAGACTACAGGGTACATTTACTTACATTCATGATTTACTATTTCATGCCCTCATGACATGTGCGATCTGAAGAAAGTCAGCATTCTTGAAAACAGAAAGTTAAAGAGGTGAAGGTAGCAACCAAATCAGGTGACACAACTGGAGACTGGTGTTCTCTGTGTCTTCTGCTTCCTCCTGGAGGCAAACGCCTTAGTAATGCATCATAAGTACTACCTTTTTTAATTTAGCGACTGAAACTTCCAAGAATTTGTACTAGACGTTGATTGGAATAAATTCTAATAGAATGTCCATCTTCCAACCTGTTTATTCATAACATTATTAGCAAGCACAAAAAGGTTGCCTGTCAAGATGAGCAAGAGTGATGGCGAAGAGCCTATCCCCACTCCAGGCTCATTGGTTTCAAGGTCAACTTACAGCATTTCTTCTTCTGCTTTCACCTGTAATAACATTTTCCCTCCCTCTAAGCAGTGCCTCCCAACTGCACAAAATTAAGTTAAACTCTTGTTATTAAGTGGCGCATTACTATCCACTGGGTGATGGCAGTGCTCACTGGAGTGAGAGAGCAATGCTGTGTAGTAAACATTAGCTTCATAAAGTACCTAAAACACTTAATTAATGAAATCCAAACATGGATAAAACCAATTTGCCCTGATTTACAGACTCCCTTCATCTCCAAACAGCTGCTTAATGTTCTTCTTAAAAACACAGCTTGCTTCTTTCAGTATTAACAAGCTATTATTGTGAGTTATGTCTTTCTTTCAGTATATAAATTCACTTAAAGGGAATTCAGAGAAGTTTATAAAATGTAAGCTTAATGTTGTTTTAACATACACAGCAAGGAATTTTTTTTTTTAAACTCTGGCAGTTTTGATGAAAGGCAATTCTCCCTGGTTCTCATGAATTTAAATTTTGTTCCTTGGTTGCCTAATTTTATGTTAGAGAAAGTTCTGCTTTCAAAAATTATGTCAGGTTGTTAAAAACACAAATTGTTAGCATAGCTGAGCATTTTAAAGTCATGCATGAGGCTCCAGATTAGACGGGAGCTTAATTTTTCTTGATACAGCCTCGTAAAAGTGTGATTCTAATTCCAGAGAATCTTTGGGGTTTCAAAGAGTGTCAACTAAAAGAAGGGATTTCTAGTTTTTGAGATTTGTCTATCAGCTGAAGATGTACTTGTAAGGAAAAAAATGTATTTTCTAGCTAGGGCATTCTAAAGAGAAAAATATACCTTTGTTTTATTGTTTTAGTTGAAGCTTTGCATTTTAATACTTAATAAAAACAATAACGTGATCTATTATTCATCAGTTTGTTGCTTTCTCGCAAAATAAGTCATACTCAAATAAACAATAAAGATTAGAAGTTTATTTTATGAAATTTTTTTGTTTATTGCATGCTGATAATTGAATTTTTAAGCCCTAGTAAAAAACTCATATTCTTTTTTATTTCCTTGAGACTGTCTTGAAATTAGGTCATTTCATTTCTTGTTCACTAATCTTTACACTTTCACAGTGAAATGGCTGGTTTTGTGCTTCTGAGCATATGGCTACTGCATGGGGTAGACTACATATAGCCGTAGTCTTTGCTAGTGATCGAGGAAGCAGTTCCAATTGCTTATGTTCAAATCTTGCCTTTATAAAGCAAGGTAAACCAGTAACATGACTTGATATTCTTTCCTGTTATTATAGTTAAAACCAAAAAAGACATTTTTCCCTGTAACTGAAACAATCACAAAACCTCTAAGAAAAGGAAGAGTTGAGACAACCTTTACAAATCCTGTATTAGCCCACAATCCCACCCCAAACCATGGGGTTATTGGCAATTGCTAGCAGAGAGTGAGAGTTTTCTATATAGGTAGGGATTGATTAGTTGGCATCTCTCCAGTAGAAGATGATATCCATGAATATTTTTTGGGCAGCACAAATTTGTCTTGAAGGATTTGAAAAAGAGGGAAAGAAAACTTTATAGTGTTGAATAGGGAGGGAAGGGATATAAATGCAGAAAGTGTTGGGGGAGGTATGAATATGATTAAAACACTGCATGGCATTCTCAAAGAACTAATAAAAGAAAAAAGAAAAGAACAACCTCTGTGATTTTCCGGGAGAGGGGATGAGGGGGAAGCATATGCAGCACTGATATTCTTCTGGTACTATTCTTAGCACTCCTTATCTGTCAAATGAGCTATGCTGGCTGGCTAGAAATCCCCATGGTCTCCCCTCCCCAAAGCTTGCTTTTGTTGTGGTTGTCTTAACATGTGTTCTAGACTCTAGCTCAGACTTTCATCTTGCAAAACTGACTATTTTCCAACTGACCTGTTACCCAGGTGTCATAAAGTAAAAAGATTTTACTAGTCAAATACAAAATCCCAGACTATAGGTAAAAAATATAGCTACTGTTTAATATAGGGAGACATGGAAGTTGTTAAAACTTGTTGACTGGGACTACTAGAGGAAGAAGCAGCTGCTGAAATGATGGAATTTGAATTACATCCTGTTAACAGGGAAGAGCAAGCATGTACTTTAAACATGATGGACTCACAGTCTTAATCTCTCATGCAGCTTATCCAGATACAGGAATGTAAGAATTCTTATCCTTTGCTTTATCTCTGGAGTGACTTCCACTCTCATTCAGGTTATCTGCCCATTTTCACTCTCAGAAATCAGCAAAGTTCTGGGTACCTATCAGTAAGAACAACAGCTTCTAAATGAGAAGGAATTAATGAGTTGATGTGAGAAAATTGCATATTACTTATGAAAACCAGGATAATGCAAATTGTTGAATGCAAGAAAATGGAAACCAAATGAGAAACCAAAGATGATCAGTTGGGACCTTAGTAGATCATGTGTGACTATTTCAGATAGGGTGACATGTTTTCAGACAAAGAAACAATTGGCCTACTCATCATTTAAAAAAAATATCGTAAAATAACAATGTGTACTTGTGACTTAAGGACTTTATAAGAAGCAGGGGAATGAATGAGATGAATGAGACCATCATTCAGATGGTCATGGCAAGGGCAGAGATGGGCAAATTCGTCAGTGACGTCTTCCCAATTTCCATCAGTTACCCTATACTGTTTTGTTGTTTTCCAGGTGGATCGGCAACCCCAGTTTATTCAGGGCTACAGAGTGATGTATCGTCAGACTTCTGGCCTACAAGCTTCCACTGCATGGCAGAATCTCGATGCCAAAGTCCCAACCGAGAGGAGTGCTGTCCTGGTGAATCTGAAAAAGGGGGTGACCTATGAAATTAAAGTCAGGCCATATTTTAATGAGTTCCAAGGAATGGACAGTGAATCAAAAACAATCCGTACTACTGAGGAAGGTCAGTGAAGTTTCCAATGTAAACTAAACTTTTTGCTTATGTCATTTTCATTTGTAGTTTTCACTCACATTAATTGGAAGACCAGAAAACAAGCATCGAAGAGTGAATCTAGGGAATGTCATTTTTTTAATATATATATATATATATAGTAAAAAGATGGAAACATGGGTGAAAGATGTGTGTGGGTGAGGTGTGTGTGTAAGGTATGTGTGAAGAGTGTGATTGCATATGTATGTGTGTAAGATGTGTGTGGGAGGTGTATGAGTCTGTGTGTGTGTGTGTATGTGTGTGTGTGTCTATGTATATCTGACAAAAAGGCCAAAGGAAATTAAAAAGAAAAAAAAAGTTAAAATCTATTCTTTTCTTATACCTTTGTCCCAAGCTTTCTGTTTTAGGACATTTTAACTGGCAATAGTATATTTTTGTATTTTAATGAGGATCTAGCTCATTTAGCTTCAGAAGACATTCAAGTATACAAAATAAGCTCATTCATGTTGACCACTCTTTAAGGATATAGCCAAGCCTGACATCTACCAGTCCTTTTTCGTTGTAGGACCTGGCAGCTGGAGCCATGCTTTCTCCTTTGAAAGGCCATTTGCACACTTGCTATGGACATCTCAGAAGAGTTTCATCCTCCCCCCATATTTGGAATATCTTTTACCCACAGATACTTAAAAGTCAAGCCATGGTGACCTGAGATGAATGTCAATTTTAGCCAGTCTTTTTTTCTTTCAGTCAATGAAAGACTTTTAGTACATGCTGCCCTCAGAGTGAGACAGTGAGACCACAAGTGCTCGGCCCCCAAGTCAGCTTGTGGATGGACTGTGTGGGCCTCTTTCTATAAAAGGCTAATGCTCATCCAAAGAGCTTTTAAGTCACACACTTCCTATGATATAATACAAAATAAAAATATTAACTTCACATTGACTTGTCCATCAACATGGACAAAAGTGAATATACTTGAAACCATAGTACTTTTAGGAAATAAAGAACAAAAATATTAATATTATTAATAATTTTATCCTGTATTATACTTGACATATGCTGAAAACTTCTCCCACCAGTGAATGGGGCAAATAATCATAACTTAGGATAACTTTAAGCCTTGTTCCAAAATTAGCTTCACTGCAGTGGACTTTTCCTGTGGATTAGATATTTATCAGCATTTGGACTACATTTATCTCCGTTTCCTGTGGCCAGGTAGATGTAACAAATGGTCTCAGCTGGACTAAGTCTGGAGCAATGAGCAGCGTTTCATGTTCTCTCAAATCTGCAGAAGGAAGCTGAGTAGCAGAATAATTGAGCTGTCAGGGAGTAGGCATGGAGTTCTCGCCCAGCTAACAACAAAAAGACAGGAAGGTGGCTTCCAGGTGATAGTTTTCAGTGCAGTCTTGCTAATCGTAAGTGCAGGGGTCGTAGGCAAGTGGTCAGATTTATGTTTTGGATAATACTGTCACACAGAGAGACAGTAAGGAGCAAACTGTATTAGCAGCTATCTCTCTGTATTTTATATCTCAATGCAAATATGCCACTCCAATAATATGTGCCATGACAAATTGACCAAACATGGACCCCTTCTTAGCTGACCTGTGAAATGTGTTTGTTTTAGGATATTTCTAAGGGGGTGTAAATTGCGGTCCTATGAGGCATGAAGAGTTTTGCAGAAATTCTTTAATGGTCCACAATTCTTTGTTTTAAATCTCTAGACATATTTTTAGTGTTATCCAAATGTTCCAATGTTTCTCTCTCTTTTTTTTTTCATTGAGTTAAATTGAAAGGTTCACTGAGAATGGCTGAGTTCTGCACAATTAGTGCTTCCTAGCTCTGGGAATCCCCGAATGGGAGACCCAGCAATCTAAATTCAGGAACCGCTTCTCACTCATTGCTTCTCAGCATGGATGTAATTAGTTATAGGAGAAACTATAAAGGAAGAGAATGACTCTCGGAAATCAAAAAAAAAAAAAAAACTCCATTTCACGTCTGACCCAACATGAGCCCATTTTCAATTTTATTAGCAGAGTCTCTTACCCAGCCACATAAAATATGTTTTAAATCTTAAATTATAAGCCAGTTCTTAATAGTCAATTATTTTCCCCAGTATGAAAAGAAAAGCATTATTTTTGTTGGTGAGATTTATAATTGCATGTCTATTTTACTTAGTAAGCATTATCCCAAACAACACCAAAAATGCCTCCCCCTAGAATTAATGCTTGTTTGCATTTTGGGACACATCATCTGAGAATACATTTGAGTCAATTAATTATGTATTCTTCTAGAAACACAGCTGTTAGAAAGTGTTAAAGATATATGCAAACTTCTAAAATCAAATACTCTGGGCTTAAATTTTGACTTACTATTTGACATCTGTAATATCTTACAATATGCCCCCCTTGCTCAAAAGCGAACTGAATTGTTTCTGCTTCCTGAGGTCATGAGAAAGACTGGACTCTGGCAGCACACTGCCAAGCACAGAAAACCACCCTGAGTGTAGCTGTTTAGTTTGTGATAGCACGGATAACACCCCTACTGGCTGCACCTCTTTAAAATGTACATTGGAAGCCTTTTGTTAACAAACTGTCGCTTGTTGAAATTTATACGCAGATTCAGGGTGACTGGAAGGCAGAGCCATAAAGGTCTTTATTTTCCTGTTCTGTGAGCATGGGCCTACCAGAAGTTACTGCTCACATTCAGTCTGTTTCCTCTGCAGCTCCCAGTGCCCCTCCCCAGTCTGTCACTGTGCTGACAGTGGGAAGCCACAATAGCACAAGCATCAGTGTATCTTGGGATCCTCCACCTCCAGACCACCAGAATGGAATTATTCAGGAATACAAGGTAAGCCAGTCTAACAACGGAGGCTCATTGACAACTTCACCAAGAGATCTCAGTACCACTTCAACAGAGGCTGTCTCTAAAGGCCCAGATGCAAACTGAGATGCGTGGTAGTAAAGGGCGAGAAGGCACAGAGAATGAGAACCTAACATCAGGGTCAGACACATTGAGCTCAGTTGGAAAATGGAGAGTGGAATGGTTTTCAGTATTCTGGGCTCAGGAATGATGAAGAAGGAGCATGAGGTAGAAGAACTGATCACATTAAAACCAAGTTCACCCATATCATCAAGGAGAGATGAACTGAAGATTAGGAAAGTTAAAATGTATAAGGAACAGGACTGTTGTTCCAGTTCACCTTGAGGCTCCCCTTGGCATGGCCACTGAAATCAATTGTTGACAGAATAGCAAACAGTAGTTGTCTCATATTTGAACTAATGGAATCTAAAGAAGACATGCATTCCTGTTGGTCCATTACTGTCATTGATATTTAAGACTCAAAAAAAAATTTGGCTGAATCATGATGTGATTATATATTAAACTTTGGGAAAAATTCAAAGAAATTATTTTTCACACACAAACAGACAAAAACACACACACACACACACACACACACACCACACAGACACACACACAGAGACACACACACATATATCACACAAACACACAGACACACACAGAAACAAACACAGATACACACACACACACACACACACACACACACACACACACACATTTCTAACAACTGAAATGTAGAATGTTAACTAGAGCCAGTATCAATAACTAGAGATTTGACCTTGCTTCAGAAATTCATTGCTGGTATGGAAAAATAGGCAGAATAATTCCATGCTAAATTGTGCAGATTGAATTTTATTCCTAAAAGCTATTGAAATAAACCTTTGTCACATTAACGGTCAACTTCGTGTTGCAAATAAAATGTTAATTAGACATTTTTAATTCCCCTATCCTATTTTAAGCAACCATGCTTAGGAAGGATAGATGTCCTCCTGCAAACACAGCTAAGTCAATTGTAAAGTTAAAGGATATGACATCTCTGTGGGAATATTACAAAGTTGAGCACTAATATTATGTGTTGGTGAAAGAAGCCAGGGATTTGTTTCTGTGTCATCCGAGGCTGAATACTCTAAACTTGGGCTTAATTAAATAGCAACAATGGTTTACAGCATGATGTTTCTCATTTATTATATGTCTAGCTATATGGGTAGAGTAGTGTGCATTCAGATAAGGGCTAAGTGCACCTCCATCAGCCATGCAGATATTTCATTGAAACAAAATAAACCATTCACAGGACATCTTTAGCAGAAAATTTTATAAGAGCCCCCTGTTTCAGAAGCAAATGTTATTCATTCATGCATATGAATATGCATTTTATTATGAAATATTGTATAATAAGAAAATAAATGTAGATACTT
>NC_022010.1:77074620-77076110 GCF_000317375.1 Microtus ochrogaster
GTCCAGAGAGAACTTTCATAATCATTTACAGTAACAAATTTCTGTAGCTCTAAGGAACACATCCCATGAAGTTCAATTTATATTGAAATAACAAATCTAGCTACTTAGAATCTTTCTTACCATTTTGTTTCATGCATGTGTAGTGTGTAAATATATTTTGATAAAGACTAAAATTTAGTGATATTGCTCTATATATCACTATTAATTTTAATTTTATTTTGATAAGTTCCTGTAATTGAGATCAATTAATCCTGTTAACTACATCTGAACTTGATATTTTCTTGAATGTAATATGAATTACTTAGGTATGTACTTACATACTTTTGACAATATAAATTTATATTGAATTACGTATAAAAGAGTTTTTGATAAATTAAACAGAAAACTATGATATTTTATGTACACAAATAGGAAATTTAAAATAGCCCATAAGTTACCTGATGTCCGAGGAGTCACTGTGCCTTCTAAATTGCTCAGTGTAAACTCATATGATAATAGGGAGATGTAAAAGAACATGACAGAGCTTCAGCTTGTCATATTGTTCTCCTTCAAATGCACAGAAATGTACATGAAGCACAGAGAATGGCTATAAATGTCATTTATAAACAGTTTGAAAAGACTGCAAAATTTGTCAGTCACTCTATATGTATCCAGTTATAATAGTTGAATTGTCAGAACAGAAATGTCATACTATCTTTGTGTACTCTCTTTTCTATAGATCTGGTGTCTTGGAAATGAAACACGATTCCATATCAACAAAACTGTGGATGCTGCTATTCGTTCTGTAGTAATAGGTGGCTTATTCCCTGGAATTCAATACAGGGTAGAAGTGGCAGCTAGCACAAGTGCAGGGGTTGGAGTAAAAAGTGAACCACAGCCAATAATAATTGGTGAGTATCAGGATATGGACTCTGAACTTGAGTGTCTCTATGTGGACAGCAAGGTAGATTGTGGTTTTGAGTGTTCATCTTGACCATGTCCAGCTCTTTTGAGAGGCCCATATAGTACCCTCAGTACAGTACATCTTGACCATGTCCAGCTCTTTTGAGAGACCCATATAGTACCCTCAGTACAGGAAAGTAGGGTATTGACAGTTCTTACAACTAAGTCACACAAATAATTGTTTGTATATGTGTCCCAAAATCTTATAGCTATACCCATTGATTTTTCTTATCAAAAGCTGGCTAGTTGGCTAAAGAATATTGGTATTCAATAGATCTACTAATAATTGGAGTTCAATAACGATATAAAAAATAAGCTCTATGCTTCATTTGAGCAGACAGAAATAAGAAGCAGTCCAAAAGAACTTGGTAATGCCCATGAGGGCAGAAATTCATGCTACATCTATTCACATTCTTGAAAAAAAAAGTGCTTTCTGTCACTCTTGGTGAGGTTTGTCTGTTCTTGAAAAGTATATAAATGAAATTATCTAGAACATGACAATTTGTGTTTGCTTTTTGACTCAAGCAACACTTTCTGAGATTCTTTCA
>NC_022010.1:77076345-77078681 GCF_000317375.1 Microtus ochrogaster
TCAGGCTATGAAAGGAGACAGAGACCCACATTGGAGCACCGGACAGAAATCTCAAGGTCCAAATCAGGAGCAGAAGGAGGGGGAGCACGAGCAAGGAACTCTTTCACGTATTTTTAACACAGTTTAAATACTTGGTTACTGAATAGTGTTGAATCCTATGACTATGCTCTATTTTGTTTATAAGATTTTCTCTCTGGTGAATATGCATTTTTCTTCAAGCCTTTGCAAGGGCGCATGTCTTCGTTTCTTTGGAGAAATTGTTAGAAGTAGAATTTACAAATACTTAAAAATTTGTACATTTTTAACATTACTTGAAACCTCTAAACAATTTGGAAATTGTAAAATTTGAGATTCCTGGGAACCACAAAGAGGACATGCAGTTCGCTGCAACATCACCATTTGGTGTTGCCAGTCTGTAATAGGAAACATTCCAGTGGATGTAAACTGTACATCTTTAATTTTAGATGCAAATTTCTTGCATGATAATGATGTAAAACAACTTTATCTATGCTAATTTCTTGGCCTTTTGCATATTAAATGAAATGTCTCTCTCTCTCTCTCTCTCTCTCACACACACACACACACACACACACACACACACACACACAAATACACACATACAAGAATGGAGCTACGGTAGAATTTTCTACAAGTCCACGAGTTCTCTATTTATTTTAATAGTGTCTTTTGATAAGAAAGTGTTAAATTTTAATGAAAGGCAATTTACTATTTTTTCCTATATATATATTGCTCTTAAATTTACACATATATATGAGAAACTGTGTTTTATCTATAAATAGGACACTTTAAATCTATCCTGGAAGCTTTATAATTTTAGCTTTTATACCTATATCTATAATTAATCTTTATGTAATTGCATGATGTTGAAAGGCTGAGACTTAAATATTCTATAAATTTATCAAATTGATTTGACAACATCTATTGACTCCGCCCCAATATAATAAATGTATGTGAATCTGTTTCAGGGTTTCTAATGTTTATATTTGGTTATATAAACAAACTACCCTGTTGTCACTGCTGTGGTTTACAGTGGTCTTTAAAACTGGACAACATGAAGATGTCATCATTTTCTTCTGCAAAATCATTGTGGATATTTTTGCTTTATACATACTTTTCAAACCAGATTTTCAGTTTCTACAAAAGTATCTAGAAATTGCAATTGCAAAGACAGTAAACCTATTTGTCAAGCTGAGTAAGCATAACAGTGAGTCCTTCCCAGGAACATAATACATGTTTTCATTGCAGACGTCTGCAACAGTGTTTTGTAGTTTTCAGTATGTGATCTTTTATATATTTTGTTGATATACTTTCTTAGTGTATGATATGGGTTTTACACTGTGCTGAGTCATTGTTTGGAATCTCTTTTTCTCTTTGATATTTATTTTATATTAACTTTAAAAAAATTCCTTTCTCCATTTTGTTGTTGTTACTGACATGCTAAATTCTCCTGAAAATTTTAAGAGATATGTCATATTTTAATTCTTGGTTATGAATTCTGCTCCATCATTATTATCCTCTTTGTGTCTGTTGCTGGATCTAACTTAGTATCACGTGGCAAAGAATTTTAACTTTGCATTAATGAAGGATGCAGATTGGTTATTCTTTCCCTTCTTGTGTCATTTTATCTCTTTGAGTCTTGGTCAAGTTTTGGAATGAGTGTGAATGGCTTTATAAAGTAGTCTTTTTTCCTCATTTTTATTTATCCTTCAGGAGTTTTGATAGGACCAATGTTGTCTCCTCCTTAATTATTTATTAACTTCACAATGCTATCCATGCCAATAGTAATTATGGTGATTTAATCTTAGTGAATGGTGCATTGTGCATATGAAATGTAAATATAATTATCTTCTACAAATATAATTACAAAAACCAAATCTAGAAATACATGATAAGTATGCATTTGTGCATCCCCTTTTAGGTCTAGAAACCCTTGTTTTTATTTTTTGGTATTTTCTTACTTATTGATATGTGTATGTGGTAGGTATGCATGTTCACATGTGTGTACAGGTCTGTGTGTATGGAGTCCTGAGACTGATGTCAGGAATCCTTATCAATCTTATGTCTTATCCTTTGAAGCGTGATCTCGCATATCCACAGTTTGCATGTATGGTAAAGTTAGTCTCTGGGCCTATGCTGTCTCTGCCTTCTTTGTGCCAGAATTACAGATGAGTTTCCATGTTCATCTAACATTGATGTTGACTCTCAACATCTAAATTCCAGTCTTCTCTCTTGTGCAGCAAGATCGTGAAATGTGTAAGCATCTCTCCAGCCCTCAGTCTGTGAGGAGCACTCTCTCCAGCCCTCAGTCTGTGAGG
>NC_022010.1:77078858-77092705 GCF_000317375.1 Microtus ochrogaster
GCCCTCTCTCCAGCCCTCAGTCTGTTAAGGAGCACTCTCCCCAGCCATTAGTCTGTAAGGAGCACTCTCCCAAGCTCTTAGTGTGTAAGGAGCACTCTCCCAAACCCTCTGTCTGTAAGGAGCACTCTCCCCTGCCCTCAGTCTGCATCTTTTTTTTTTTTTAACTAGTTGCTACTGGGTGATTAAGACTTACACCCTGTTGGTATGCTTATTTCACAACCATCATCAGATATTGCTTTTAATTCACTGTGAGATTTCTTGCTCTGAAATGTACTTTGTTTTTAAATACTAGTGTCAGGTCATCTTTTTAAGTGTTTGCATTATTTTTAATCCTTTATGTTAAGTTCCATCAGTCTGTATGGGTTGTATATTATTTTTATTGAAGTTTCTTCTTTCAAATCTATTTCTCAGGATGGTAGAATGGCTCAGCATATAAAAGTGCTTGCTGCTAAACATGATAACCTGCATTTTTTTCCCTGGGATTCATATAATAGAACCAACGACCACAAGCTATTCTTTAATTTTCACACACGTGTATGGCAGGAGTGTGCTCCACCCAAACAGTCAGAACAATATGCAAACCCCTAAACAAAACAAAATTATTTTGAATACAACATGTAAAATATCTTCTTCCTGATTCTAAAACCTTTATGTTGAATAGTCTACTTTCACTAAATGTTTTTCCTTTCTTGCTCTTAGCTCATATTGCATTGACTGTTTTTTGTTTGTTTGTTTTTCTCTGTCTGTCTATTTTTATATGGCTGGCTCTACTTTCCTGGATACTGGTCTTTGTTATGATATATTTTGAACCTTTGTGATCAGTGAGAGTACGTTTATGTTTGTCCCACAAACTAGCCTTATTTGACTTTTATTTTGAATTTGAGATGGTCTTTGTATGAGAGTTTTTTAGGTCTTGTCCTTTTTCTTGGATTACAACATCAGTTTGATGTTCAATCTAAAGTAAGCGCTTTGGGAATTTCAATAAAAGTATTTAGTAAGTCCTTCCGGTGCCCCTAACGGAATGGATCTCAAATATCAGGAATTGACTTCTCTGTACTGGATATTAGCTGGCCATCCTCTCGTGTCTTCATCCTCTGCCTTGTACCGGGTCTTTTCAGTATTTCTCAATGCAAAGTTAAGTGTTCACTTCAGGATTTCAGGGATGATTGTTTGCTTCTTAGTGATCAGTACCCTCAAATGATTCTGTGTAGTGTGGATTTCCCTTAAATTCTCTATTGTTCAAGCATCCTAAGCTGTGTATTCTGACATACCATATAAATGTCACTGAGGTTTATCAGTGTGGTCACAGGCTTGCTTACACTGCAACAGACTCCCACTAAAGGAAGCAGAAGCTCATCAATGAAGACTTCTCTACCACAGCTTGTCATTAAGCCCTTTCAATTCTCTTCAGTCTTATTGACATCATAGTGACAATATTTTGTAAAAAAAAAAGTATACATATATCAAAAATGTTCCTCAAAAGTTCATAAAGCATTCATTTTGTCTCCTTATTTTCTAACATGATAAAATGATATGCAGACAAGATAGTACCAATTTCTGGGTGATGATTTCTTCTTCTGCACAGAAACAGACTTTCTGTTTAGTCACAATGTTAAATGTTTTAGACTTCCCATCTTTTCTTTGTTTGCTAAATGAATAGCATTGAAGAAAAAAGTTAAAGTATTACCTTTTCTCTAAATTGCCTTTCCCTTCTTAATTAGTTGTTCAGACTGAATTAATTCCTTAACCTGAGGGAAACCTACAAACTTACCCTTCTGAGATTTTTCTGAAATAAATTAGAATAAGGAAGAAATATAGGTGTGCTCAAAACGTTTTAAATATATAAATATGTGTATGCATAAATACATATTTTATTTAAAGTGTTTAGAAATAAGTCTTTTTACTTCATTTTTCCTTTATTTTAAGACTATGAGTGCCCAGGTGTAGTGCCAGCTACCTCTAGTCTAGAATCTCAGTATCAGAGAGGCTGAAGAAAGTAACGAAGAGTTTCTGACTAGCACATTGAGCTCAAGTCCAGCTGGAGCTGCATATGGAGACTCTGTCTCAAAACAGACAAAACAGTGTGGAAAAAGACAAAAGTACATCTCTCTTCACTGTGTCTTTTAATTCTAGACGCATCATTGTGGATCAATGCGAATTCTTTTCTTTAAATGAAATTCAAAGGATATTTCTTCCTGAAAACTCCTAAAAAGAAAATGAATATAAATTGGATTTACTGAATATAGTTTTTCTTACTGAAGATAAGTAAGATTGCCAAGTAGTTGTATTTCCCTCCTGTGTCTTGTTTTTCTGCTCTGTTTAGTAATATATGTATATATATTACTAAAATGTTATATACTTAAATATTAATATATATATTGTTTAAAGCAATGGAGATTTTTTTCTTTCCTAGTGGTTGTCTATCTCACAGTATTTTGAATACCTGATTCTATTGGAACCAAGAAAACATTACACAAATCGATGCTGTGTTGTGATGAGCACAGATCTTCTCAGAGCAATTATATTATAGCAAAATAGTGGATTTCACTTAGATGATTTTAAATACATTGCAAACTTTTACCAAAGTGTATTACATCCAAAAGACTGAGTCTCCTAACTGAATTTTGATCACAGCTATTAATCTATCTCAGTATATCAAAGAAGCATTTAAATTTTTTTTTTAGAAACAATGAAATCTATCAATGCCTTTCCTGCATCGTATTCAGGTAATTTGAATATGCTATGCTTATGAGGTAATCATGAACACAGCAGTGTAGTAACCGAAATGAGGACATGCACATGTGTAAGTCCAGTTCGACCCAGAAAGGATGTGTCCTCCAGAGATCCATCTCTTTTTAATATCTACTGCTGTCCTGAGACACTTCCTAATTGTTTCTTTAATTATCCCTCCATATCAAGGTTCACATCTTGTCTGATAAGCCTTTGTACACAACTGCTCGTTCTCAGTTGAATAGTGGCTTAATGATGTCTAATCTCCTTTTCTGTTTCAATTTATGCTTCCCCTATTGTATATTCCATACTGGAAACAGCATGAAAAGCGACTCAAGCTTACCTGCTTTTCCCTTTGCTAATTAAGCCGTGCATTGGCATTTGATGCAGTTTATGGTTCATAATTTTAGACTGCTGTTATGCCAGGCTGTGTAAAGTTTCAATTATCTCATCTCAGTGTTGTGAAAAAAATACAGTACCTTAAATACTGTGAAATAGCATTGAAATTTGTGTTATTTTATTTTTTTTTAGCAATTTTCAATGTGAAAGTGGGCTTCAAGTGAAATTTAGAATAAAACGACAGATAAAAAACAAACAAAAATTATCCACAACAAATAGTACCTTAAATAACAATAATCATCTTAATAATAAAACTATTTTTTGTCTTTAATTTACTTTAATAATATAAACCTCATGTAGGTCGTATTAAGCCACAACAACAAAGCCACATTGAACAGACAGGAGTTAAAAATGAAGAAAGAGAAATCAATAAAACTATTTTTTAAAGTATTCATCTTTCATACTCTTCCTGGGGAGTTGGTGATCATCCATACAATTACATACTTTCACCGAAATAGGTACAATTGATTCTGATGTGTCTAATTAAGTCTTTTTCTAACAAATTACTTTTGTTCTTCATTACTCTCCAATGGGAGAAAGGTATTACGTTTCATTACATTTTTTTTTTCTGCAAGAACAATAGGACATAGTGGTCACACCACCTTGCCTGTGTTCCTTTCAGGACAATTGACAACATTGTTTCAAAAATTATCAGCATAAGAAGAAATAATATACTAGGGCTCAGAAAAATGCTGTGTAATATTAAATAAAACATTTTAAGGACTCCCCTTTAAAAAGTGCAAATCTACTCATACTCTTTGTTCTATACTCTATCAGGCTGTGGGGAGTTCTTGCTTTGTTTATTTTATGTTTGGGGACCTTTTAGTAAGTCTACGGTGAAAAGCGTCACCAGATAACATACTGAAAATATGTTATTAAAATACAGCTTTTTACTTTTGTACATATACAATCTAAAGGTACATATATTTCAGACAGAAAAGATTTACTGTGTAATTTAATTTATTTTAAACTTGAAAAAGCATCAGTAATGAAACACACACACATCTCTGAGTGTATGTATATAAACACACACACACACAAATATATATGTATATATATACATATATATTTGTATACTTACGTGTGTGTGTGTAAGAAAATTCTAGCCATTATAATAAAGAAGCCTGCAGTTTGATTTACTAAATTAAAATATTTTGTTGATTCCCCATAGCCCAGTGTTACAAGGGTTAGAAGAATGCTGTCTGGCTCTTTCTATTCCATAGTCATTCAGCATTTTATACTCTTTATACTCTCAAAGACACGATGACCTACAGCACACACTGGTTTTTGATACACAAGGAATGAGGAAGAAGCTAGAGCCCTGCCAAACACTGCTATGGGGTGCAGCTGAAGGCATGTGAGTCATCCCCAGGCTACCGACCATTGGATGGCAGGGAGAACGCAGGAATGTTTAATTTTCTGTCCCAGAAGCAAAGACTAAAAGGATTTTCAGGAGCCTGAATCTTAAGCAGTTCACCTGACAGGTCTAAAAAAACCCAGTGAAAGACCTAATGTAACTCTCTACATCACATGGGACAAGGTTGTACTCCTGTTAGCTTCCATAGAAGCTTCACATCCGATTGTATTCTCATTCTATGTCTCAAATTCTGCAGTTATGTGGTTTTGATCATACTTTGATTTGTAATGGTTTTATGTATGAGGTGTTGTACAGCAAGTGGTTTCCAGATACCAGCAACATTCCTAGTTTCTTTTCTCTTTATAAATTTTACTGATTTATTTTACATACCGGCCATAGTTTCCCCTCCCTCCTCCCCTCCTGTCCCCCACTGCCTCCCATCTTCCCCACCCCATTCAGTACTCAATCTCCACTAATAAAAGGGATAGACCTCCCATAGATATTAATGAACTGGGGGGGGGGGAGCAGTCAAAGTCATGACAGGGAACCCACAGAGACAGTTGACCTAAGCTAGCAGGAGCTCATGAACTCTAGCCTGACAGCTATAGAGCATGCATGACACCAACCTAGGCCACCTGTATGTGTGTGACAGTTTCTGTAGCTTGGTCTGTTTGTCTCCTTCCAGGCAGTGGGATCAGGACTTGTCCCTAGTCCTTGATCTGGCTTTTGGGAGCACTCTAATTTTCTAACTCATGTCAGTTAAGACAACCCCAGATATTCTGAGATTTGGCATGTATCTCAAGATTTGACACATGTCTTTAAGAGAAGAAAGACTCCTTTAAAAACTACTGGCCTAAGAGTCTATTGTACAACTGCATTTTAGAGTATGAAAAGGAAAGTTCTCACAAAAAGAAGAAAGGAAGGGAGGAAGAAAGGAAGAAGGAAAGATGAAAGATCACCACAATGAATCCAAAATATATGAAAAGCAATAGCAACATTGCCAATGATCTGAATCAGTGACATACTGATTAAGGTCTTGACACAAGCCTAGAATTTATGCTCTATTAGTAAGTAGCAGGAAGAGTGTATCTGTTCAAGAGGTCAAAGACATATAAAATATAACATATGTTATATAACATATAACATATCTCTAACATATAACAGTGCTGCATTTGCCAAAACAATTGAAAAGGTTCCTATGATGTGATCTGCTGGGCTGCCCCTTTTATATTTTGCGTGCAATTTACCTTTCATTTGTTCTTGATTTATATTAACTAAAAATGATATTGACATTAGATTCATTTGATTCTCATTTTCCAAGTTTTTAAAAATCTTTTAAATACATCTAAATCCTTGTGGTCCAGTGTCATTATGATTCTCCAAGTCCACAACCTAGTAAGTATGGATTGGGATTTGCTCAATTGATTTTCAGAGGTCTAAATTTTCTCAACATGAAAGATCTTGACTCAATGCCCAATTGTCAAGTAACTCTTAACTGCTCTTAGGGAGTGGATAAGATTTGGAATCTCTTAATGTTTTAATTATACATGCTGAACTCCATAAATTAATGTTTTCATATTTGCCATTGTTCTATACAGAGAATTTCATGCCTCATCAAAAATCAAAGTTTATATCTTTGGTTTCATTGACAGTTTTATGAAATTATACAATCTTGTGAATTATGTCCTCCTCAAAATAGGCAAAACAGTAGCAGAAAAGCAATGTACAATGCTGGCTTGTTTGTTGTTTGTGTTTTCTATCCTCCCACCAGGTCCCCCACAACTGTTTAGCCCCAAAGAAAATCACACATAGGTCTCTTTAAATTATAAGCTGATTGGCCCATTAGCTCTAGCCTCTCATTGGCTAACTCTCACATCTTGATTAACCCATTTTTTGGATCTATGTTAGCCATGTGGCTCAGTACCTTTTTTCAGTGAGGTGGATCACATCCTGCTGCTTCCTTCGTCTGGGCAAGAGTGGGAGGAATCAACTTCCTCCTTCCCAGAATTCTCCTGTTCTCATTACATCATTTCTACTTCCTGTCTGGTTTTCCCGTCTATACTTCCTGCCTGGCCAATCAGCATTTATTTATAACATGATTGACAGAATACAGACAATTCTACCACACCAGTACAAGTACTTGTATTATGGGAAATTTGATAAAAAAATTGCTTTACCTTGTTTAAGAAAAATATCTATTATTTCAGCTGCTAGTAGTTGTTCCAATTAATGTTTATATGATAAATCTGAAGGTCTTTTAGAACCTGTCCTTGAAAAATTAAAAGTAAGTAACATTCTTAACAATACTAATAAACACTGATTCCATACTTCTTTTTAAACTTAAAATGTTCTTATCAGTAATCTTGACAGCCTCAGAACAAAACTATTATCAACTAAGCTTTAAAAGGACATGCCTATGGTATGGTGTTTGTATTTCTGCAATCATTTCTCTTAATGTTTATTGACATCATTTTTTCCTCCATAGGGGGACGCAACGAAGTTGTTATTACTGAAAACAATAACAGCATAACTGAGCAAATAACTGATGTTGTGAAGCAACCGGCATTTATAGCTGGCATTGGTGGTGCCTGCTGGGTAATTTTGATGGGTTTTAGCATCTGGTTGTATTGGAGAAGAAAGAAGAGAAAGGGGCTCAGCAATTATGCTGGTAAGAGACTATTTTCAGCTATAAAAACCTCTTATCTTCTGGAATGTAATGTGATGAGAGGAAGAAATGGAATGGAATAACAAATGGATGATTTGGGCTTGTTATAAAAACCCGCTCTGTAAAATGCAATTATAAGCAACATGCTTCAGTGCATTGCTCTTGACCATATCGGTTTATGACCACAGGCAAGCTTTCTGCTTGTATCTCCAGCGAAGCATAGCGAGAGGAGACACTGATAAAATGCTCAACTATTTTTTTTTCTCAACTAGTTCTTCAAAATCCACACACACACGCAAAACTTGGAATTTATAAAGACATCTTTTGAGAAGTGTATTTAGACAAGAAAGTTATTAAAATGCTCAGAAAAGAAGATTTGAAAATCAGCTTCCAGTATGTCACAATGCAGATTACACTGGGAAATAGCCCAGATGGGGAAAAAAAAGATAAACAAGCAAAAATGGGTGCTTATTTCAGTGTGAACAAACAACATTTTCAAAAGGAGGAACAGAAGGAAGCAAAAGGAAGAGCAAAGATACCGAAATAGCTAAAAAAAAAAAAAAAATGAAAGGAAAGAGACCCGAGATGCTCTATAACATTTCCAAAATTAGTGTTCTTGTTGCCAAATGCAAGAGAGCTTCTCAAGGATGTTGGATGTGGTACACTTAAACATCTGCAAATGTGAAAGAGACATAGATGAGTTAGGGATGGATGTAAAAATGGAAAGAGAGATAGATGAGTTAGGGACTGATGCAGAAAGAGAAAGAGAGATAGAGTCTAGAAGTGGGGGATAGAGAGACACTAACGTCATAGCCAGAGATTGAAAGAATGAATTCAGTGCTGAAGCTCTATTCTGTTATAATTTGTATTGTGGTTACTTTGAATCATTTTCTCTAACAGCAGTGAAAGGCTAACTCCAAAAGCACACACTCAGTAGAATTTCAAAGAAGCAATTTTGTTTTATCCTTTGAACACTTGAAATATTTTGAGATACTGTATTTAATCTTCTAATAACTGATAAATTCCCTGACAAACTCAGTAATTAAAGTATGTATGCTTGAAATGGAAATTTAATAGAATATCTTTACAGTAGAACAATGCAAAGAATGCGTTTTGTTGCAAAGAATGCGTTTTGTTGTCTTTCTTGCTGTGTTACAACATTAAACATGGCAACTTGACTATAGCATTATTCTTATGTCTATAACACATAAAATGTATAGTATATCCATTGACAAGAAGTTTCCCAGTATCACTTTACAGTAGTCAAAGCTGCTTGCTTCCTTACTCTTTGTCATTTAAGTGTTACACTTCACCGATTAGAGATCCTTCCCAGAAAGCAGTGGTTAGTAACAATTGATGGGTGGCAAAGTCTTGAATTTCAACAGTATTTCAATGCCAGTTTTGCAATCCAGCCCTCTACTTTCAGCACTGTAGATACTGTCAATCAACCAATTGGCTTCATCTGTCATTAAGCTATATGTCTTCCTGTGACATGCTCATACTAATCATATGAAACATAAGGTAGGCCCAATATAACTCAAGGACAATTTTAGTCTTATTACTTCAATTGACTTAGTGATAATAATAGAAGATAAAGCTTAGAAGTCACTTTAATGAGAAGTCCGGATGTACTCACTTGTGAAATGGTACCTTTGTAACCTGCATCCTTCTTTAGTTGCTCACACCGGAGCAGTACAATAAATACCTCTTGCAGTCTGGAGTTTGTACTTTCAGTACAATTACATGAGGCAGACATCTCTTCCTGTCTCTCACAGCAATTCTTTGCAAAAACTTATACACTTAATTTGAAAATATCTGTTGGTCTTGAGCTTGACAAGGATTGTCCATTTGGTACTCTCATGACTCATGATTGATGTCCATGAGCTTGGAAGAGAACTGCTAACTCAGACTGCACTTGCCCTTCAGGTATTTGGAAGAAGGCCAAGCCAGAGAGAAGCCTTTCAAAGCTTTAATACTTAATTGATGGATGGCTGAGGACAGATGTCCTTTATCCTTGTCAAATGCCTTCTAGAAATTGCTGTTCTCTCCCAGGTGGGAAGCAAATGAAGATTTGCCAATCCTAGGGAAGGAGCATTTCCTATCTGAGTTGTAATATCTTCTCTATATTTTTCTTCTTACTCACCTACCCTCTATTTTGTTCAATTTTTCCATTCTTGTCTTTACAGAATCTGGGGATATGCGATTTTAATAAGGAATTGATAATGATGTGCATGTTCACACACATTTGTAATTATGGTTTCTATGAATGGGCTGATGTCCCATTTTAAAAGCACAGAGTTACTACTGATGGATCATTTTTCTTGAAAGGGTTTTGTATTAATTATAAATAGGATGTGTTAGTCTTTTTTATATTTTTTCATCAAAAATTCTCTTAGAAATTTCTTACTTTGAAATTACAAATGCAAGACCAGATAAAATTAAAGCAATGTGATTACACAAACAAGATGGTATTTCTGAAGTTTCTGTTGATTCACCACTACATGACTTTATGCTGATGCCGGTGCTGTGACCGCCCAGGCTTATGTCTTTGTGCTCTCTAATAATTAGAGACTCAACACTTCTTAGAGTATTATATAACTTTCTTTTTCAAATTTCAATGAAAATACAGTAAAACGTTTGATGTATTTCCTCTATTAGGGATTCTAGACTTTAAATAAAACTAAATCGGTAAAAATTTGATCTAGAGCAGGTCAGGTTTGACTGAAGCACGTGCCCTACACCTTTGTCCCAAGTCTGTTCTTAGTCTCTGGAAGTAAGAAATAGGAAGACACTAATTAGTGGAGAACAGAAATAGCTTGCAGGGTGAGACACCAAGTCTGGCAGAATACCTTCATTCACACTATACAGGAAAAGCACCTACAGTCTCTCATTATATGTACTCTGGATCTTGTTTTCATTACAGAATCGTTCTTGTAAAATTTGAGCAGAGAAAAGACCAACCAACCAAACAAACAAACACTCTGTTACCTGGTGTTTATAATTTTCTTTGAGGACCAGCAAGTTTAACACATTTGCTACAATAAACTAAAGGACAAAAATCTCCATTATATAATCAAATATCCAGAAACAAATACAAAGTAAAACATTCAAGTCATCCTGCAGAAAAAGCTAGTCTAAACATGTTTTGCTTCTCTGCACAGACAAAAGCAGGGGGCTTATAGTGCAGAATTGATCCTCATTTTGCCATGTTTCTTTCTGTATTTTTCTCATACTTAAATTCTCAGACACAAATGCACAGCATAGTTTTGCCCATGCTTCTATGTGTAAAATAAACCCACAAGTGACAATTGTAGTTCATTAGGTCCTTCTGTTCCGCATTATAAATGGAGTGAGTTTTCACATTTTTAAAACAAGTAGCTGTATTTACCTTCATTTTGACCAAGGAGGACAATTTCCTTGTCTCTGCATGAAGGGACTCTGATTACAAGAAAACATTCACAACTTCAGATGCTACAAAGTGAGAGAAATTTGAAAAGAGATTTATAAAGAAAGTATTGGATATTTTTAAATATAAAGTGAACATATGGTCACAATTACATTTTTTTCATAGCTAAAAAAGCAAACAATTAAATTTTGAAGCAAATCTATGTAGTACCAATGAATTTAGATTTAAATATATCAAGCTGGGCAGATGGCTCAGAGGTTAAGAGCACTGACTGTTCTTCTGTAGGTCCTGAGTTCAATTCTCAGCAACTACATGGTGGCTCACAACTCTCTATAATGAGATCTGGTGTGTAGGTAGAACACTGTATGCATAGTAAATAAATAAATCATTAAAATGTGTCCCATAGATTTAAATATATCATATATGTACATGTATAACCGGATAATGTTTATCAATATCATATAATTTAATGTTATATTTTTTCAATTTGTTTCTTTGTAAAATTTTTATTAATTTATTTTTATTATGTGTATGGGTATTTTGCCTGCTTGTTAATCTGTGCTTCATCTGCATCCTGAACTCCTGTGGAAACTGAAGAGGGCATGAGATCCCTATTCCCTATGACTGGAGTTACACACAGTTGTGAGATGCCTTGTGGGTACTAGGAATTGAGCTGGAAATCTCTGAAAGAATAGCCAGTGCTCTTAACCACCAAGCCATCTCTCTAGCCCCTATTTTTCTTAACTTGTAATTGTTGGAGTAATTAAATTTTGATAAAAGTAAGCTTTGGTTTACTTTTAAAGAGGAGGTTATATTGCATGACTATTATCTATAAGGACAATATTTTAGAAAGCTTGGTAGATATCAACAATTTAACATGATTGAGAACATTATAGCACAGTAAATACTCTATGCATGGATTTTTAAAACACGGTTAAATCAAAATATTTGGCAGACTTTGCAAGGGCAGTTCAGTGATGTGATGGAATTTTTATAGTCTGATTATGTAGGCTTTGTTAATGCTTGTTAAAAGGAAACTAATGCATTCATATTTGAACAAGAGATTATCAGGAAGAGGAGGAAGGCTTGACTGAAACATAAAGTTTCCATTTGGAGTAGGCAAAAGTGACCTACTAGAGATAGGTGCTCTGGAAGCTTCTTTACTTCAAAATGTCAATATATTTCATAGTTCCATTTCTTCCCTTTGCCCCCCCCCCAGTTCTAGCAGACATGCCAAAGGATTAATTCCGACAGGTGATATTAGAAGCACAGAATTATTCTGTATTTGACAGAAACTTGGAAAATCTCTTTCCCTCCTGACTTTGATGAAAAGCAAAATAAGTTCAAATACTTAATGCAATTCTGAAACGTTTTAGATGTTCATGTCTGAAGCTTCTATAGGTTGCTCCCCAGAAGTTCTTATATTCAGATGCTAGAAGAAATTCCTCATTCACAGTCAAGGTCTCTTCAATTTTATCTCGGATGAACACAAAGTGACTGGCCCGGGCTTAGAAAAACAGTGACATGGGGATGGTCATGAATTCTCTTTCCTGATCCCAGGTTCTTTCCACATCAAGGCGAATATTTCTTTGAAATTAGAGTTTCCTCAAAGCAACTCTTGATTGGAAATGACATTATTTTTTCTGTGATTCCCTCTGCATGACTCCTAAAATTGCTTTGAAAAGATCATGCACAGTTTCCTTTGTATTAATTCCAATTGTTTATAAGTTGTCATTTGCTTTTATTTTGTTTATCTATTAAAGCTGTTACTTTTGTTCTGTTTTCGAATCAGGTCACAGGCTATAAAGGAAATTTATTATCCTCTTTCCACCCTCCTTTAAAAAGAACAACTAGGGGCAGGATTTAATTGTAAACACCCAATGTCTGCACAACGGAAGAAGAGCCAGGCTGATGTCTGAGCAGAGGCCAGCCTGGTCTACACAATGAGGCAGGCTTCCCCCTCAAAAAGACAAGTAGTCAATACTATTATGATAAGACATATGGGCACATGTGTCACCATTCCCTCTTCCTTTCTTCATCATTCTCTTGAGAGAAGTATTAAAATTGGAAGAATTTCACATCCACCAAATTATGTGTGTGGAGGATATTATAAGTTACACAAGTAATTACATAATGTTCTATGAATTTTTCTGTTTTGTAATTGTTTTATAAAGATAGGGATATATGTCTTGATGGGATCTTTGACACCCAATGCTAATCTAGACCAATTTAAGAAAGATTTAAATGATGATTGACATACAAAAAGAAAAAAAAATCTCCTGAATGCACAATATTAATCACTTTGAATGTCATACTTAAAATTTAGTTCCTCTTAGTAAATATAGTTTACCATAGCATCCAAACACTGAAAATTAGCTTTAATTAATGGTATCATTATGTTTAGGTTCTAAGTATTATATCAAAAACTTTGTTTTGCTATTGGATGATTTTCGTGTCTCTGATTACACTGTCTCTTTTTCTCTTATATTTATAATCTGGTAATAACAAAAAGAGGAAAAGGAGCATCATCTTAAGCAGGACTATTTAGCTTCTTGTGCCTTCCTTGAGCATCACTTTTGAAGTGTAGTCCATCAAACATTGCCTATTTGCACACCTGCAATGTTACAGCATTGTCTTAAATTTATTTTAGCAATTAATATTCTATTATAAACCTCACAGCTAATAAAAATTCATGAGATAAGTGGTTGGTAATCATTTTTACTGTTTCCATTTTTTTTGTCAGTGTATGCATGCCTATGCTCACATATGTTTGTGTATGTTAGGCTTTTATCTAATACCTTCCACTAATCATGGCTCATTTGTTTACATTGATTGTTTAGTTTATTTCATTTATGTTAAAAATCAATTAACAATTGGGCACAATATGGTAGAGTTGCACACCTGAGACTGAATTTTAAGCCCTTAAGTGGAACAGTGATTGGTATCATCTTCTTTGAGTAGCTAGTTATGGGCAGATGTTAAGGTTGTGTCAGGATGGTTTCATAGCACATTTGCGAGGTTAAAGTGGAGAGGGCAGTATATGTGTGGTCCATACAGGACATTTCTGAGAGCCACACATCAGGCTTTATGTATTGTAGACCTTTGGAGTTAAATTTTCTTTCCTAATGATGATAATTTTACCAAATAGAGAACTGTCAAGGAGAGACTTCTGCACCTTACTAGGAAAATGCAAAATTTCCAGAGTGGTTAGTCTTGCTGTGAACCTCAAGCAAATGACAAGTCATGGAAAACTTTCAAAATGTGAAAGTAGGCTGGGCGGTGGTGGCGCA
>NC_022010.1:77092805-77126904 GCF_000317375.1 Microtus ochrogaster
TGAAAGTTATCTATACATTTGGAGACTATATCTTACTTAATTCTTTAAAAAATTATTTTCATGTTTACCCCACACAAATCAGAGAAAAGATAATTGGTGTCATCTAAAGACAAAATATGGTGTTCATTTTATACCCATCATCACCCTTGATCACTTGTGCTGGTCTGTAATGATTTGGGTTCAAAATATAAGATTCTAACACTTCTGCATTCTGGAAACTTTTTCACAGCAAATATCTTTTACATAAAAAGCAAATTTGATAACTTAGTAACAAACTTTGATCCCAACAAACTTGCAACTATGTGTCTATTTTACTCTGCTGTGCTGGGCTTTTCACTTTCGTGGCAGAAATATTAGGCGGCATTGAGTTTCCTCAGCCTTCGGCCCCCAAAGCCTTTGTGAGGAATGGAACTTCCTGTACAAATCACTGTAAAGCTCAAATACGTTTTTACCTAACCGATTTTCAGGAAGCAATGATGGAACTGGACTGATATTCAACTCTTTGGTCACTACGTTGGTCTACTTTCATGTTTCTGGCTTGTGAAGTGGAAACGATAATTGGAAAGTAGAATCATGTTCATGATTCTGCTAGACATTTTTTGGGTGTTTACTTTAATAAGTCCCTCAGTATTAGAGAAAGTTGAGATATTTACACATAACTGGAATCCATTCAATATCAACTATTTGCAAACTATATTGTCATGAGAATAGTAACACACATTAATAGTAGTTTATGTCTACCATAATTGTAAGTAAGTGTTCAATGCATAATGCTTTTAAATATACCTGAAGTGATATTTGATGGTCAGAAATGTGTGATCAATACTCTTTGTTGGTTTATTGGAAGCATATTACCATATGGAAGAATACTAGTTCTCTTCAATGTATAGTTTTGTATTATTTCTTTTAATAAGACAATTTCTTATTGGGAATAAATGACTACATTTGGTAATTCCACATTATTACTGTATCGTCCTTCCAGTAAGAACACTTATACACCACTTGTAACAGTTTTGACACCTAGATACAAATGGCCACTGTAACTCTTCATTTTGACTGAAGAAACTTAAAGCAATCAATTTCATTTAGCACAAGTGATGACTTTGCACTGAACCAAGCCATTGCTTGTCACTACCTATATAAGTTCATTAATTATACTGTGCTGGAATTCCTGGTGTTCACCTCTAAACTGAGGTCCAATAGGTAGCTGTTATTAATTGTGATTAACACTGACTACTATGTGCTTATGTCTTTTTTTTATTACAGTAACATTTCAAAGAGGAGATGGAGGACTAATGAGCAATGGGAGGTATGCAAAAGAGTTTCGTTTTATTATTATTTTTAATCAGTACTGGGGAAATTCTGTAGTGAGCAGCTATTATTGTAATAAACGATCACTTATACATCTTAGAATTCTATGAGGAATTGAATGGCTTACCACAAGGTTTAATGATCTATCTGTTGTGCACTTTAGAGGAATCAAGTCCAGATGTTTCATATCTCCCAGATGCCCCTGAAGAAATTAGTAGTAAATATCACAAGGAATGTGTTCATTTGTTAGCAGGATGTTTATTGCATTAATTAGACATTAGCAAATGAAGTTGCTGTTGTTTAAGACTCCTTATTGGCTCTCACTAAATTGCTGTGGGTGAACAATTACACATAATCGATCACAAAGTAAATGATTCATGGATGATGAATAGGCTGTAGATTGATAGGACTGGATTCCAGAACTTTGGATACTCAATTGAAATTGATAAAAGCTGATAACAAACCCATATATCCTCATCTATTTTCTCTTTGCCAATATGGAGATTGTAATTAGGCTCTGGTAATAACTTCCAATCTCCCATTTAATCAATATTTTAGCAAAAAGAGATTAAGTCTAATGAGAGCTAGCAGATACAGCAAAAAGCAATTGAATCTTCTTATTGCAGTTTCCATAGAAACTTACGTTTCTCTTAGGGATTGTACCCGAAGGGTCTATCAAAAAAAGTGTAACAATTATAGGTGATCTATTTCTTTGCAAATATGCTAATATTCTAGAAAGGAATCAGAATTCCATTTTTACATTAAATAATGGCACTCCTTATTAAATGTGACAGGAAAAAAGTTTTCTTCACAGGATATGGTAAAGTGTTGGGGCCATATAACTGGGTCATACTGCCTTTAAAAACCCCTAACTAGCCCTTATTTTGCAATGTGAGAAATGTAGAAATGTACTATTAGTAGAAAATTATAAGAAATCTTCATTAATTTGGCTCAAGCTATTTGTCTCCAGTCAGTTATGATATCTTTGTGTAAGGGTGCCTACCTAGACAAAACAGATTCAATTGGGAACTATAGCAATGAGGACTGGGTAGTTTAGTTCTTGGGAAATAGCAGATATGAAGCAATTTCTCAGAGGAACGGTTCCCTTGAGATGTCAACTTGGCATGAAGCTTGGTCTCGTGGTGCTGTTACGCTTTCTATTCCACTCTGATTCCAGGGTGGACAACTGATTTCATTTGTATGTGGGCAGAGTCTCGGGCAAAGCCTCCTCGCTTCCACTGACAGAGAAGATCTATGTATAACTTTAATGAACTACTGAAGTTCCTTATTTCTTAAGAGCACTTGCAATTTAATTTAAAGTCAATTAAAACCTTATATCTCCTTACCCTTTTTAGTGTGTAAGGAAGATGTCAAATTCCTTCGCTGAGCCCACAGGCTAATCTCCATTTCATTTCTGTCTCAGCCGTCCAGGTCTTCTAAATGCTGGTGACCCCAATTATCCATGGCTTGCTGACTCATGGCCAGCCACGAGTTTGCCAGTAAACAATAGCAATAGTGGCCCAAATGAAATTGGAAATTTTGGGCGTGGAGGTAAGTTGTGTGTTTCAAAATAATGTTATTTATTATTGGGGTGTCTATTGTTAGTTTGGTGTTCTGGAATTTTTATTTTATTTTAGTTTTCTTCTCAACATTTTATATTTTTGTTTTGCATGCAGGTAAGAAAATATGTGGTTGCAAACACACATGGACAAGCTAGAGGGAAGCTTGCCCATTTCAGTTTTCTTCTTCAACTTGCCCCTGGGGTCAAGCTCAAGTCATCAGACTTAGTGGCTTGATGATTCTGAGCCATCTAGCTGACTTCAGAATTTTAAAATAACACATTATAAATGTCTCCTTTCAGGTCTGGTTGGGTGACTCAGTGGAAAAAACAATGACTTAATGGCCTCTCAGAGGACTCATTTGGTTACCAGTACTCAAACTCGGCAACTCACAACTACCTGTAACTCCAACTCTAGAGGTTCCAGCATCCTTTTCTGGAGGCCAATGATACCTGCACTCACACATGCTCAGACACACACATACACATAATTAAAATATATTTTAAAGAATAATTTCTCTTGTAAGTAAGACAAGAAAAACATAGCAAAAATGATGTTCTTTGCTAAAAATTTTAGGAGAAAACTTGGATGTCTATATCTCTTTAAGCAAAATTTAGGTTTTAAGTAAATCGTTAATAATTGAAAAGAAAAAATATTGACTGAGCATTTAATTTTCAAATATTCTCACAAGAATCCTAAAACCAGAAATTAAGAGCTTCAATATTGTACTACTGAGTTTACCTACTCTGTCCTAATCAGCATATTTTTTACGAAGTACCTCTTGTGTGACTTTCAGTATGGGAGTAATGAAGAGTATAAATAATAAACAGAAAAGATGGTCCTTACCATCATGTAATGTATCTATGAAGAGTAGTAGATAACTAAGTAAATGAGACATGTTCAGAAAGAGACATCCAAAGTTCTGTGGTCAATAACGGATATTACAAATTAATGATGTCATCATGCTGAGTAGATGCTAACACTTTCAAATTTGGATGCTACTGTTATCTCTGTTTTATGTTCTGCTGTAAACATACTCTTTCCCCAAAATATGTCTTCTTTGAATAAAGGTAGAAGAAGTAATTCTATACCGAGAATTGAATGGATGGATATCAAGCAGAAACCTTTTGCTGCATCTCTTTGTTCAATGTGATAGAAATATTGAACATTTACTCTTTCCATAGCACAAGCATAGAATATAGTCAGCATGTAATAGGTACCGTTAGGTTACAAATGACAATGGCAGGCAAACTGTCTGATTGACTGTACAGTTTCCAACTCTGTGTAAAATAGCATGGCAAATGTCTGTGCCTGAACACATCCAAATACCCTCTGCGACCCACAATTCCACAACTTACACTGTAAAATTAAATTTGGTTTCTAAAGCTTTTACCCCACCAGGAATAGCTTTCTCTTCACAAGTTGACATGTTCAATTAATACATACACAAAGAATATTATGACTCTGTTAGGCAAGCTCCATTAATTTCTCAGATGCCTTATTCCAATGTAACCAAAGTATATACATGTAGATTTGCAAAGCTTTTCTTTATTGCCACCTCATTTTTGTGAAGAGAAACACTTCTAGATGCTTTCAAAGTCAATTTAAAGGGTTTTCAGTGTTTTCTCTGTCTCCTTTCAGTGTTAGAGATTTTAAACATTTACTATTTATGTAGGAAAATGATCATATAGTATTTTCATATTTATTAATTTTTTATAAAGCTTTAAAATAAGTAACAATTTTTATAGTTTAAATTTTAAGACAATACACTTAATGAAGATGAGTACCTTTGGATCTGAATGGAGAAAGCAGATCAGATCAATTTTTAAAACCTCAAATGTTTTATCTAGACTATGATGCTTTCGCCATGTGGGTTTACATGCGTGACCACATGATTGTAATCATTTATAAGAATTATTACAGGCATTAAGATTTTCCCATTAATAATGTGATGCCAAAACATGTTTGAATATAGATGAAAGAGAAACTTAAATAATAAAGTAACTCACTAGCAAACAGTTTTACCTTTTGAGAGGATAAAAATAAAAATTTATTAGGTCACTTAATTAACAAGTGTTTTCTCTCTTAATGTCATTGGATTGTGAATTTATCAAAATGAAGACATAAATCTCAAAAGAAACTTTCCCACAAGTAACTGAAGATTCAGTGAAGAAGGGAGTCATTCACACAAATAAGGAAGTAGTATCTAAATAGATTCATAAATATAAGCACAACCAAGGTGTTCTAATCTGCATTCATTGCAAATGCAATCTACAGGGTAGTAGTCCTTCAATTCACAAATTTTAATGACAATTTTAACAAGAGCCATACAGACTAAAGCATTAAGGAGAGACTGTTGGGAACCAGGGGAAATGGAAAATGGGAAGCGCAACCTCAATATGGTGATGTCCCTTCAAATGCAACCTGTTGCGACAGAGCTGGCACAGAGGTCCAAACCATCTGATAGTATTAGACTTCCTTCCATGTACAAATGTTCATGAGTAATCTTCCAATCTTTAAAATTAGGATATAATTCTACTTATTATTGAATATATTATAGTGATGAAATAATATTTGAAGACTATGCAGCTGCTAAAATCAATATAGGTACAGTTTTATTTGTAGACTGACTTTAACTTATCCTAACAGGGAACAATTTTGTGTCCAAAGTCACAGTCAGTGTGGTAACAGAGTAATGTTACCTATGGTGTCATTTTTCATTACTCTTTCACCCTTTTTTACCCTTTGGACACCAAACAAACAAACAAGCAAACCAAAAACCATTTCAAGAGTTTACAAATAAACTGTCCTTTAACCTAAGTCTGTAACATTGGTGAATTATAGGTTTAAGATAAGTGAATGTTGGTGAGACATTCTAGATAACTAATGATCATGGATGAATAGCAGAAGGAAGGAAAATTCTGAAAACTCCTTCATGGGAATATTTTAACTAACTAGTATTATCAAACATAAAAAGTTTAAAAGTAAAAGAATGCTAACATTTAAATGTTAATTAGTTTGCAGTTAAAAACTAGAAGGATGCCGGGCGGTGATGGCGCAAGCCTTTAATCCCAGCACTCGGGAGGCAGAGCCAGGCAGATCTCTGTGAGTTCGAGACCAGCCTGGTCTACAAGAGCTAGTTCCAGGACAGGCTCCAAAACCACAGAGAAACCCTGTTTCGAACTCCCCCCCCAAAAAAAAACCTAGAAGGATAAGAAAGTAGCACAAATCTAAAAAATGGTTTCACTTGTTTATATAACCCAGTAAAATTTACAATCTTTTTTTTTTTTTTTTTGGTTTTTCGAGACAAGGTTTCTCTATAGCTTTGGTGCCTGTCCTGGAACTAGCTCTTGTAGACCAGGCTGGCCTCGAACTCCCAGAGATCCGCCTGCCTCTGCCTCCTGAGTGCTTGGATTAAAGGCGTGCGCCACCACCGCCCAGCTGAAATTTACAATCTTGAATATAGTTAACAACCACACTGATTTTTATTCAAGATATTTACTTCAGTAAAGTAAAATACACTTTAATGTAAAGAGACTGGAGGAGTTGGGGACTCAGAACCTTTAGGAACTGAAATGTTTTTTTGGTGTACAAAATTATAAATTTTCTGTTACAAAGACAAATTCCCTAGCTATCATAAGTTACAAAAGCAAAGCTAATTTTAAAAAATCTCCATTTCAAGTACTCTTGAGCATCATCAAGTCTAAGTTTTAAGACAGATGAGCCAGGCGGTGGTGGCGCACGCCTTCAATCCCAGCACTCAGGAGGCAGAGGCAGGTGGATTTCTGTGAGTTCGAGGCCAGCCTGGTCTACAAGAGCTAGTTCCAGGACAGGCTCCAAAGCTACAGAGAAACCCTGTCTCGAAAAAAGAAAAAATAATGAAAGTTGAAAATGTTTGTATAATGAACAAATCAAGTCATGTGATGTCTTCAAGAGCTAGGGTGCAAGTTTTGTAGAGCACAAAGTTATTGTGGGGGGGCTCTATACTCAGACTGATATTAATTCTAAATGTCTAAAACCAGCGTTAGCAGAATCACCAGTTCTCTTTGATTTGAAAAGAGAAAACAAGCTCAGGAGGGAGGGAGCAGGTCTGAGTTAGAAAGCATCAGTTCACATCCCAGAATGATAAACGGGCTGATCGATGTTCATTGTTATTCCTAAAGTTTAATTTAACTCTTGTTGTTGTACAGTGTGAAAAGAGAATTTCTGATTCTCAGAGCTGATAGCACAAATTAAACCCACTGATCACCAAGATTGCTTTTTTTCTGAGTTAAATTCTCTGCTTTGTGAAAATGACTTGTTCTTGAAATTTTTTCCCTTTGTTATTTCACCAAAAAGAAGTCCGTTTTCTTCCAGTTATCCTCCAATTCCAACATTGAAATAAAGCAAAATAAACGGCAAGTTAAAACTCAAGAAGAAAAAAAATGTTATTTCATGTGAGGATAGTATGATTTTTGAGCCATTTTTAACTGTTCCACACCTATGTATTTTGTCTTTGGTGCTGAAGTGGAAAGGGATGTATTCGTCTCTAATTTGTATATTCCCTCTTAGCAACACTCTTGTAAAGGCTAACAGTATCTCTGCCTTTAAAACCAAGTGAGCAACTGAGTATGTTTGTCAGTAGTGGCACATCTCAGCTTCCTATTTCGTGCTCGAAGCCAATGGGGAAGAGTTGTAGTAAGCAGCGAGACGTGAAGGACGTGGGTTGCGCCTGCCTGTCACTGGGGTTGATGGTCTGACGAGAGTTGTATATCATCTCCCCTTCATTGGCTCATGAAACCCATCTCGGCTGCAATGCATACGCTCAGTGTGACACATTTATTTTTCATCTTCAGTGCTGATAGTTTGGGTCCCTGTGCATCATTAAATAGTTTCATTTCCCTATGTTCATTGCAGATGTGCTGCCGCCAGTCCCAGGCCAAGGGGATAAAACAGCAACGATGCTTTCAGATGGAGCCATTTATAGCAGCATTGACTTCACTACCAAAACCACTTACAATAGTTCCAGCCAAATAACACAGGCCACCCCGTATGCCACTACCCAGATCCTGCATTCCAACAGCATCCACGAACTGGCAGTTGATCTTCCTGATCCACAGTGGAAAAGCTCAATTCAGCAAAAAACAGACCTGATGGGCTTTGGTTATTCACTCCCTGATCAGAACAAAGGTAACAATGGTGAGTCAGTTTCTTGTATCTTGAGAAATTAATTTCACATCATTTATGCATGATATGAAAATCTGTATCTATTGTTTAATCTTCAATTTAGCGATCCATTCCAAGGCTTATTACCTAAACTAAAATGTTCTCTCGGCATGTATGTCTCCACACCTTAAATAATCACTACCACTACCGCCACCACTGCTGAATTCACCATCACACACCAACACCAATTGGTTTCATTCTTTTAGCATTTTTCAGTATAATAACCAGCAATCCATCTCTACTTCCATTAGGAAAGGGTAGATAAAGCATTCCTCTGCTCTCCCACAACATCTGCTTCTGAGTTGCTAACTGCATGTTCTGCATGGGCTTGTGCTGTGAACTAATCCCATGATGCCACTATGACCTCTGCCCTTTAACCCTTAGCCTTACTTTACATCCCTGACTACCGATTGGCTGAGGGATTGTCTAATAGAATGCCACACAACCAGTCACAGGATTTCAGCACCACCAGCTCCCACAACAGCTCAGAAAGGAGTGGCAGTCTCTCAGGTTGGTCCAATCACAGTAAGGAGAAATATTTGTTTGTCAAGAGCATATGACCTGTGTTTCTAGCTGCCATTGAAGAAATATTTAATCACAACCCAGTAGCAGCCAGCAGCCTTTTATCTATCAGATGGCAGTGGTTGACCATAGTGAAGTTATACTTTGATTGGGGGAGGAGGAGGGATAAAGTCACTGTCACCCCTTCATGAACTGTGCACTGATGTGCGTGGAGAAAAATAGAGCCATCTTCATAAAGACTGCTCATGAAGAACAGATGTGTTTTGTCTGTCCTGGGTCCTATTTATGAGTCAAGAGAACTTTATAATAGAAAGATTATACACAATATTCGGTTCCAGGTCATTGACTCTAGAAAATACACATGATGGAAATAAAATTATTTGGGGGCCTTATATTAATAATTAAGCAATGCAGCCTCATAATTTTGTATTGGTTTTCTAAAATATCACATGAGAGCCTTATTATCTGTCAAATCAAATAAATATGAAAAATTAGTATGGGAGGTTATTAACAATTTAATAGCTATACATATAATATTTTATGTGGCTTTTTATTTTTATACTGTAAATTGAACATGTATTTGAATGAAATGAGCTGAATTAATTCTAATGCAGACATAATACAACACATGGGTGGGAATATATTTTGTTACAGTGAAATGCATTTCTATCCTATCAAGCAACAGTGACATTTCCACCACAGGGATTCTTGCCTGTAATAGGAAAATTTGATGGTAGATGTGTTATCTTGCCATTGTATTCACACCATTTGGCTATTGATTTCACGTCTCTATTTCTAATTGATCATGCCATGCAACTTGTTTTATCTTTTCAGATTAATGATATGCCATGTACAACTTCAAGAGCAGAAAGAGTTAACTTTCAACACCACTAGGATTACATTTACTAAATTACTTTTCCTCAAGAGATAGAATCTTCTTAGACTGAAATGTTAATGTCCTCTTTTCCCTCCAAAATGAGTCATTGCTCTTCCTGCTTATTGGTAGGATTAAATACATTATAGAATAGGAAAAAATTTAAACATCTGTTATGAATTTAAAGTGGCTGAATAATACAGGGGAACTTTAGGAATGACCTTATATGTCATTTTTGCTGTCGTTTCTGTGTAATTAGCCCAATAGTTCTGTATAATTAAAAAGTAATTTTGCTGAAGCTTCATTTTTACTTCATTAAAGATATGTAAATACCAAGCAATGTATATAAAGAATACTGCACACCATGAAGTATGGAGTCTTTAGACATACAAGCCAACAAATATTTGGTATAGATCGATTGTCATGAGTTTTTAAAAGTTATTTTTGAAAAAATTTTAAGCAGTAGTGCTTGCTGCTCTGTTGAGCCCAGTAATATCCCAGATGACATGTATGTACAGATCTAGGAGTTATAATGAATATTTGATCTACATTTGAATACTAAATTACTTCAATAGAAGATAGAAAGAATTTTCAGGAGCTGAAATTAAAATTATTATTCACTTTTCAGTTTTCTGTTCAGTTTAAACTCAAGTGGAGCCTCTACATTTGAATACTAAATTACTTCAATAGAAGATAGAAAGAATTTTCAGGAGCTGAAATTAAAATTATTATTCACTTTTCAGTTTTCTGTTCAGTTTAAACTCAAGTGGAGCCGGGCGATGGTGGCGCACGCCTTTAATCCCAGCACTCGGGAGGCAGAGGCAGGCGGATCTCTGTGAGTTCGACACCAGCCTGGTCTACAGAGCTAGTTCCAGGACAGGCTCCAAAGCCACAGAGAAACCCTGTCTTGAAAACAAACAAACAAACAAACAAAAAACTCAAGTGGAGTTCATTATTTCTGTTCTGCTTCATAAGGATGTTTCCTAACACTCAAATGTATGACTAAGCTGCCCTATGGCTAGCTAATCCAACCATAGAGTAGCATTTGTAAATAATCAATTCACATTGATGATGATAATGTTTTAAACCATAGTATAGCATTCATAAATGATCAAGCCACATTGATGCAGATAATGTTTTAAAAATCCCAAAGATTAAGAAACTTTCATTTCTGACTTATTTGAATTAATATATTTCATTCTTAAAATACTTTATAATATATTCCTTTTAGAAGGTCAAAAACTTCTGTTAAAATTTAATTATTAAAAATTAAAGCTCAGCTATTTTTTATTGTCACAGAAATAATAGTAATCACATATAAAATACATACATGAAAATTACTGATTCTGATTTAATGTGCCAACTTTTAAAAAGAATATACATTCAATTATGTGTGTGTGTGTGTGTGTGTGTGTGTGTGTGTGTAATATGTTTGGGGGTAGTGATGAAATCATAGCCAGGGCCTCATGCTTGCTAGGCAACTATTACTCACTTCTTTTCTCCTAACCATGCATTTATTTCTAAAATAAATTGTTTTCATAATTTTCCTTCCATGGAGTTCATTTGTTAGATAAATAAAATCTAAGCACAATTTGACTTTAAGAGAGAGTTCAAATATTTGGGCAAAGCCTCAAAAACATATTATAGGAAGTTCTCACTAAAAACGGTGAAGCTTTTAGTTGCAGGTTGAAGCAAGAGATGCTTCATTTCACTGATGATTCAGGTCTCAGAATCATAATTTAACTAATAGGTTAGGTAATATGTGCCCCACTATCATAGAAGCTCACAAATTAGCATGGAGCTAACACACACACACACACACACACACACACACACACACACACAGCCATTTTGGTGAGGATTCCTATCCTGAATATTCAAAATGAGAAAAGAGATAATTGTACATTTCTAGAAGAGGAGAAACAGATGTTTGTTGGAAGGCCCTGGGAAATTCCCTCCAAGATCAGCTGTTTTCAAGCACATTGTAAAGCCTGTTGTTTACAACAGTAGTTGTAAAAAGGCTGAAGTGCTTTCTTGATTTTTAGTAAGGATTTCAGCTTGAGTTTATATAAAAACTGAAGTTGGTTTAGACACTTCACAAACATAGAAACTGCTGCCTGGTGAATTCTCTCTATGTGAATGTGAAAGTTAAACCTGGGCAATCAGTGAGAACCACAGAATCTCACCTTTAAAATGGACACACCAAGTCTTCCTTGCTTACATCACTCAGTTCTCTTGGTGTCTGCTTAGCGTTTCAAAAAGGGCTGTGGGAGTTGTACAAACTGTCCTCATCAAAGACAAACATGAAAAGAGAAAGTACAGCTAGGTAGTAACAAGGAAAGACGAGGTGCTCAACCCATTTCTTTGGAAATAGTAAACTTCAATTACTGTTTTATTTAAAAAAAATGATATAGTCCTTGGTCTTTGTTTATGATTTTGGAGGCTTAAGGAGTAAAATTTATTTCATAATGTAAAATAAATATCTATTCAGCAGTAAACTCTTTGTTTAATTCAGAAACTCAGGCTGTTTCTGGCATATTCACTGAGCCTGGAAAATTGGAGACTTTCAGAGGTGGCTAGAAAATGGATTTAATTTTTCATGAGAGAGGAGTTGGAAGAGAGCAACAATGACTGCCATTCTGTATTTAATATTTTACATGTGATGTCTTTTTTTCTAAAGATAGCTCAATGAAACATCTATTTTCTGTATATGGAAAAATGCATATATATTAGATGACATCTACTTACTGACCTCTGGAATAATAAAGGAATTAGCCCTCGGGTCCAGAAATCAAGCTCTTACCCACAAAAGTTTAGTGTAGAAGATTCCTGCTTTCATTTCTGTGGTACCTTTTCTTCCACCAAAGAAGTAAAACAAAAAGTGAAAACGCTATGTACTGGGATGACATAATGGCTATGGGTGTAGGCACGCATGACACATAAAGTGTATAGTCTCTAATAATGTGAATGCCTAGTGTACCAATGTTATCTGTTGCCGGGCTTCCAATATATTATTATTATACTTTATAATCTGATTTTACTGACTCAGATTAGTAATAGATAGGAGAAAGAAATGGATGCGCTTCATCTGCATGACTAGATAGCCCCGCTACAAATATCTTACACTCACAACATTTACTTTAATAAAGATTAAGTGCAAGGGGTCAATACCACTGTGTGCACATGCATATAAGCTGATAAAGGAGTCATACAAATTGCTGGGTACCCTTAAAACATCCTTTGTTTCTTTGCTCGAGGAATAGTGATCCCTGTGTCTACCTTGGTACCACCCCTGGTAATGAAGAAGTTTTAATTTTTTTTTAATTTTGGAAGAATAAAATGTAGAGCATATTTTAGATAATGTTTTGTTTTCATAGTTTATTAATTTTCATGTACATTTCGATAGGATTTATACACTGTTGGCTTACTTTCTGCTCATATTTGTGCATGAATTCATTTGTATTATATAAAGTACAGATGCTAACTAGTTTCTTTGCCTAAAAGTCTCTTCATTTTGGAATTTTATGGAATATTAAAGTTAAAATGGTTGAGAACTACCATCATGATATATGCACAAATAATGCTACTACTCATTGGACAAAAAGTCTATGAAATATATCTTGGTGAGGCATTTACAGATACTCTCTGGGCTATAGTTGATTGATTTTTTTTTTAAAACCCACGGCTTTGGGGAGAAGAATGATACTCCTATGGATTAATTAAATTGAATAAATTATAATAGAAAGTTTAACTTGAATCTTTAGATACTGCATTTTCCACTGAGACAGATTATGTAAAAGAGCATTATAAACACAGTAAAATCTGACATTTAAAAGAATTTGCTATGAATCATTATTTCATCTAACAATGAAACATGGAAGTAGCAGAGGGGAATAAATCAATAAATGTGTTCTTAATACAGCGACCATATTTTTTGGTTTATTCGGTTCTTCAGAGAGTGAATTAGGAGAGACAATGATGCTGGTAAAATTCATTCTTGACATATTCTTGATAATACCATTTCATTGTTTATAGCTTTTGTTTTATCATGCCTAACATACTGATTCTGCTGTTTTGAAAACATTAATACATCCTGGACTCTGCTCTACTCTGTTTCTTTAGATAATCATTCTCTGTGAATTTATTGCTTTTAGGTGGGAAAGGTGGAAAAAAGAAGAAAAACAAAAATTCTTCTAAAGCGCAGAAAAACAATGGATCAACTTGGGCTAATGTCCCTCTACCTCCTCCTCCAGTCCAGCCCCTGCCTGGCACAGAACTGGGGCACTATGCTGCAGAACAACAAGAAAATGGGTAAGAGGAGGGTGTATTCTGACAACATGGCCAAGGCTGCACTCACTTCCACCTCTGTTCATTGTTACTGTGTACTTCTTTATCATTTAACTGGCTCCCCTCCCTTCATGTTCTTTGCATCCTCCCTTACTGTTTGCACTCTCGCTGTATTCTTAGCTGATACATATAAAACAGCCCATACTGAGGAGTGAGAATCCTTGGCCTTCAAGTGCTTTAGATTGTCTGCAATCACGATAATCAGCCTCCATTTATAATATTACTCGTTAGTTTGAAAGCAAGTACCCACAGCTCTGTGAACTAAAGAGGCACTCCTGAGAGGGGCTGAAAGGGAATTAAAATAACCTTCTTCATCATCCCTTGCCGCTTCCTAATGACTTGATGTCTGGCCATAGCAGGGCGCCACCAGTAGAGAACCATCACAATGGGATAATTGTGGGAACTTGACCACTGGGTAGAACTTTAATCACCAGCTCTGAAGGGAATTTAGGGATAGGAATAATAAGGGATTCACGTCAATGCACACTCTATAACAAAATCTTAAAGTCAGATAATTTTTTTTGATGGGCCTTAAATGTGATGGTTCTCTATTCTTTCCCTAGTATCTCATGAGTTGGTTTCCTGTTAGTTTGAGTAGGGAGTGATTCGAAACACAAAAGCATAGATAATCATTTTTATTACAAAAAAATTAAATGAAATATTTTACCTAAATTAACATTTCTAAATGCTTTGTCTTGCTTTCAGTTTGCAAGTCAGTATTTTGACAAGGCTTGTATGTCAAGAATACAGAGTATATGAATTTTCTATACATAAATTTTGTTTTAAACAGAGGTATCTACATACTAAATAAAATTTAATTGTATAGTGGAGTATGGCTTATATTTGTTCAAATCATATAAATATTTGCATTTGCTTATAAATTTTGCATATTTCTCTTTTTTAGTAAATGCCATATTGCATACACATATATAGTATGCATATACATACACACATATATATACATAATATAGCATATGATATGTATATAACCTACTCATACTTATATACACACACATCTTTTCTCCATCTTTCTATCTCTCAAATAGATTTCATTTGTTTTTCTGGGAAATAGTACCCATATATATGCAAACAATGATTACTTAACTAAATCAATGTTTCCGTTTGAAATTAGCAGTCAAGAGCCCACCCTTTCTTCTCCTGGTGAGCGCACCCTTTCTTTTGCTGGCCTAAAAATTAAATTGTGAATATGATCTTAATTCACGCCAGTGGTGTAATATGTCAATAACTCATGAAGAACAAGAGGTACACACTTCATCAAAGGATTATTACTTAATAGTTTGTATTTTAAGATTGTAGCCAGAAAATATGGAAAGGAAACTAATAACTTGAATGGGAAGAGAAAAGAATGTTAATGCTTTGTAGGAATAACATCTGGATCACATGAAAATTGTAGGTTATTTAGACATCCTTCTTTTTTAGCAACAAATCTCCTTAAAATATTAATTTGACATAATGATGCTCCTTATACACTGAAAAAAATTAATTTAATCTAAATATTGTGAAACTTACCACATGACCTTATTAAACAGTGGAAAAACTAGAAGTATTTCTTTTGGTGATGAAACTATTATGTTAGTATACTTTTATGTTCTTACACAAATTCTTTTCAAATATTGATATGACAGGTCATTTTAATCTATTTAGTGATCATAGTTTATTTTAAAATTTACTCAAAATTCATTATATGATTTTTAAATTTCTAATGTATTAATTTATTATTATAGATAAGTAAAATGAATGTTCTCAACATATACATGCCAATGTGTATAAAAAGTGATTGTGCTATATAATTTTTTATAATTTCTTTTTATTTTGAAAAAAGAAAACAATCATTTCTTATTTTACATGCCAATCCCAGTTCCCACTGCCTCCCCTCCACCCATTCTATCTACCTTACACCCTACCCTCATCCACTCCTCAGAGTGGGTAATGTACGTTGCTTTGGGGAAGATCAAAGGCCCTCCCTACCCTGTCTGGGTTGAGTAAGGTATCTATCCAAACAGAATAGTTTCCCAAAAAAGCCAATACAAGCAGTAGGGATAAACCCTGGTGCCATTGACAGTAGCCCCACAGTCTGCCCCAGACATGCAACTGTCACCCACATTCAGAGGGACTAGTTTGGGCCGTCCTTGTATGGCTAGAGTTGGTGAGCTCCCATTAGCTCAGGCAAACTCTTTAGGTGGGTGTCCTCATCATGATCTTGACCTCTTTGCTCATATTCTCAGTCTTCCCACTCTTCAGATGGACTTTGGGAGCTCAACCAGTCCTCTGCTGTGGGTCTCTGACTCTGTTTCCATCAGTTGTTGAATGAATGTTCTATGGTGACATTTAAGATATTCATCATTAATTCATCTTACTCTTGAGTTCTTATTTGCCTTAAGTGCTGAGAAACTGCTAGTGGAAAAAAGAACTATTTTAGGCATGGGGATGCATCTCAGTTAGAGAAACCTTACCCACAATGCATGAAACCAGGAATGGAAAACTATATCCTCCATCTCTCAGGAGGTAGAGTGCTTAGGATTGGAATCTGAAGGTCATCATCAGCTATATAGCTGCTTAGTCCAATTGATATCAGCCTGAGATATACGAGACCTCCCTCTCAAAGAAAAAGAACAAAACACCTTACTTTTCTTATTAAAAAAACAAACAAAAAACAAGTTTTTTAAAGAAGTAAAAGCCAGCCAGTAATCCTACAGTAAAATTAGTTTTTTCTATTTTTTTTAATTGCCATTTACTGAAGAAGGATGCTAAAAAGAAATTCCACACTAGCTCAGAATTAAGTATAATAAAGGGTTATTTATTTAAGGCTAGAGTCATAGATCACAATCCTCTGCACAAACGAGGAACAGGAATCGAATCACACAGCTGGAAGAGGCCCCATAAGCGCTTGACATGGGCATATGTAACATAAGAGGCCACGCCAAAGTGGACAGGTAACTTAAAGGCTGTAGAAATTCCTACAGCAATTTGCAACAGACAACAATAAAGACATTTGTCAGCATTTTTTAAAGATGTATCCTAAATGCTAGGCCCAGTTCTAGGAAGAGAAGCAATAAGAACAGATGAACAGAAAAAAATATGTGGGGAGATCTGTTATGTTAATAGGAAAGATGTAATTACGGTCCGAAGGCACTGTATACGTTGAGCACACATGAACATATTCTCCTTTCTTCTTCTCACTCCCCCATGACTTTCCTTATCTCATACAAATATAAACACATATGTACACACACACAAGAGAACGAGAGAAAATTTATTTTCCATTAAAAATATATATTAACAATGGAAATAAAATAATAAGAAGTAAGCAAGTAAATCAGAGGAGTACTTATATCAGTGGAGTCTTGAGTGAATTTTGAATCATTTATTTATAAATGATAGTACCCCAAACTGGTTGGCTATCAGAATCTGTGCCCAGAGTCAAAGTTAATGAAAAACCACCTGAAGAAAGTATTCAATCTAGAGGGAATTTTGAATCAGAGTAGACTGTTAGCCAAACAGTAAAACAAAATACAAGCAGTGATATAACTTGATACGTAATAGAGGAACCTTTCTTTGGTCAAGGAGGAAAAATGAAAAGATTCCCATTAATCTTCCTTTGCACCTTATTCTAGTTGTGATGATCTCCCTTTCTTCTACTTCTCATCATTGCCTGAACTTGCCTCTCTGTCCTGTTGATCCCTAGATTGCATTCAATTACTGAGACGCATGCTTCAGCAACTTGTACATGCTGCATGGAGATGGTCAATGTTGATATTTTATGATAAATATATTTATTTAAAACAACTTTTAAATTTAAATATAATTTGATCATATTTTCCCTTCCCCAAGTCCTTACACACCCTTTTCCTCCCTACCCACCCACATTTAAGTTTTTTCTCAAAAAATAAATGAAACCAAGTAAAACAACACCCAAAACATAGAAAAAATAAAATCACACTCAAAAAGAAAGACAACAAAATAGAGAAACTTTAAACAAACAAATAAATATGGCACACATACTCAAAAAAAAAAAAAAGAACAAACGTGAAGTCTGTTACATGTTGGTGAACTTCTGAATATGGGGCCTGTCCTGAGAGGCTGATACACCCTGTGTCACTCTATTGGAGCAAACTGATTCTCCCTCTCCCAGAAGATATAAGCAAGAGCTCAGTTTTAAGCCTCTGAACATCTGAGATGGTGCCTTGATGTTAATTATGAATTCTTGTTTGTCATAGACGAATTCAGCTATTTTGCTACTGATAACAGACTAGATAACAAGAACCTTGGTTCAGGTGGATAATGTCTGGAATGTTCCAAACAAAATGGCCGATATGTATTGGAAAAGGGATGAAAGCAAGGCAGTGACAGTGGGCATGAGGAAGAAGGACAGAGTCAGTAGGGCATCCCGACTGGGATTAGCAATAATGTTGAAAATACAGTCTCTAGTTACTAATTGTGATTAGTAGTATTGTTTCATGAGAGTATAGGCTTTAATTTTTCTTCTAAGTCTTTCATGGGCATTTTCTTTCTGCACAGTACACAATAACAGAAGTTATTCAATCATTGTTCAAATGAAATGATACTTGAATGTTAATTCAATCTTGTAGCAATGGTGCAAATGTTTTCCCATCTTAATATGCTTCTTCTGTTTGAAAAGGGCAATGTGTTAAATGTATTAGGGCCTAGATCTGACTGCTATACATTTATTATAGTCATAGGCTGCTTGGAAGAATTCAATAGTAATTAAATAGGCGCTTTGCTTTGTTCTTGCAATTAGAGATTGGCAAGCTTCTGCTGGAGTTGAATGTTATTGTATTTTTATTAGTAATTTGGTATTTGTATCTGGCCTTTAATAAGTTAGTTCACATGCAGCATTGATTTGCTGTCATCTTGATCATTACTCATCAGGAAAGACAGATAATAGGATGCCTCATACTTGGCTATTAGAATGTCAGTGAACAAGGACTTGCCTTTGAAAGGTTGGACAAAACAGCTTTGGTTGTCTAGTGGGAGTATTTTTTTGTAGACTTTGTAGGTTACTGCATAAGACATCAAAAGTGTAATGCTTAAATAAAATGTGCAAAAGTACAAATTGCAATTAGTAACTAGAGACTGTAATTTCCCCATTATTGTTAATCCCAGCCAGAGCTCTCTACTGACTCTCCTTCCTCCTCGTGCCCACTGTCACTGCCTTGCTTTCATCCCCATTTCTTTTCATATGGGCCACTTTGTTAGAACATTACAAACAGTATCCACCTGAAGCAAGTGAATCTTATAAAATGTGAAGGGAACCATTAAACAGAGCTGGATGTATGAAATGTACAGTCATCTGCTACCTTCTTTTCTTTCCTGGGTGGCTGCACTAAACCTTTCTAGTTAGCCCTCTGAAGTGAATTCAGAAGTGAATACCAGGGAGGTGATGAGCAGTTCTCTACATGATATGAACTACATCCTGACTTGACTTCCTTTATTCATTCTTGTTAGCCTCTTTGGGATATTTCTCCCCGTTTTTAATTTTTTCTATTATTAGTAGAACCACATTGAATCCATGAACTTTTTTCAGCCTTCCTTGTCCTGGAAGGGTGATCAAGTTTATTCATTGTAGTTACAATTATCTTTGCTGAGAATCCTGGGGAGTATTGATGATAGTATCCATCCTAATTTAATAAAAGCTTAATAAAGTTGATTTTAGTAACTTATCACACCATGTTATTTATTTACCTGGTATTACATTTTTTTCATGATATCAAAGTTTTTAAATAACCTCTCCTTTGCTCAGTATTAATTTGAATAACAAAAAATGAATGAAGTTTAATTTAGTCTAATGCTTTTCACCTTACCATTACAAATGATGCATATAGCACATGCTTATCTCTCTTATCCTACTCATGCTATATTCTAAATTTCCATGTCATTTAGACTGTCCAAAGAATTATCTATTATTCAACAAGTAGGAATACTTTTTGTACTAATGGGCTATGCCTATTTGAAATATTAAATATATAGTACTTCATATGCTAGCTTTGGCAACATGCCAGTGTAAATATTAAAAATACAACTATTAATTTCTCCTAAAAATGTGATTTTTTTGAACAAACTTTTCAGGGTAAAGTTGACTTTAACTATTGGTAAAGGCTAACAGCAATCATGTTCTATACTGGAAATGAGCAATTATTTTACTAGGTTCTAAATATGTATTTCTTAACCTTAATAATGTAGCTCTCAAACTCAAATAAGTCATGTACAGAAAATTAAGCTTTATTTTAATAAAATTTTTGCATGTCAATAAATATGATTTTCACCAGCTATAAGAGAGCTAAATTTCCTTGACGTAAGGATACTATAAACATATGAAAAGCTAAATATTAAACTGAACAAGTAAAAGGATCAACATTGGAAATCTAAAATCCATTTTCAAATCAATGTTCAATAAGATTGCCAGTACCAATTATATAATATAGTATTCTAGCACTAGTGAGTTTTGTCTGTAAGTTTTACAAAAGATATGTGATTTAGAATTTAACTTAAAGACATATAAGATTAGAATAGAGAACCTGGAGAGGGAAACTCTCCAGGCTTTTTTTATTTGAAATAAATTTATACATAATAAATACATATTTTGAAATAAATTTGTTTCTACAGCTTGTACCAGGCCTCAAAATTGTAAAGGAGAAAGGAAACAAAGCCATTTAGTTTCAGCGTGAGATTCCTGCTGACAAACTGTGTACTCCGTCTAGAAAATACATTGAAGCTTAACTATGTTAAATGAACATAATAGAATGAAGAGAAGTAAATGGTTCTCTTATACTGTTCTGATGTCTTCATAGATAAATTTGTAAAGAGTCAGTAGGATTGATTGGATTTGAAAACCTTAAAGCATTAAATACAACAAAGGATGCTGGTTACAGACTTTAGAACAATAGAACTCTCTCTTCAAATGAAAACCATCAAATCTCCATAAAACAAAATAAAATGACAATGTGCTAGAAAAATGTATTTTTTTTTCAGTACAGATTGGCACATGTTATATAGTTAGTAAGTAGGAATTCAGATTTAGCCCATAGCATTTTCTTGGAGAGATAACACACTGAAATGTGTCTGCTGATGACAATAGTAGAAAAGACATGTAGAGACAGCCATCCCTTCCAAACCGTACAGTGCTCCTGAAGCGAGCTTTCAGCTTTATGCTCATAGAAGCAGAAGGGTATTGATGTAGCCTCAGCAAGGCAAAAGCAAGTCATCATAGACACAGAAACAAAGAACTCAAAGGTAAAATTAACTTTGAGTGAAGATTTTTTTTGGCTTGTGGAAATAAGATTTTAGGGAACCAGGGAGACTGGAATTCCAAACTCCCTACAAGTGATGAGGTCCTATGTAACCGGCATATTCCTTCCTCTCCTCACTTATGGCCAATAAATTTCTCTCTTTATCTCCTTTGGAAACTGAGTTCTCCAGTAACTACCTCTGGGATTGCACATATGTAACTTAACTTATTCCTGTTGCTATTGGCCAACAGAGCTTTGACAGTCCCCAGACAGTTTGAGTTCTCCAGGTATCTATTCCTATAGCACTCTCTCAGCTGATTCTACTATGCAGAGGCATTCTTCCATCCTCTTATCTTCCTGATATCCCTGCCAACTCCCTCCCTTCCTCTTACAAGGCTCTACCCCACTTCTTCCATGTTGTCTTAGACGATGTTGTATTGCAGTGAAGAGACATTATGATCCCAGCAACTCTTATGTAGGAATGCATTGAATTGGGGCTGGCTTACAGTTCAGATGTTTAGTTATCAGCATGGTGGGAAGCATGATGCTAAGCAGGCATACATGGTATTAGAGAAGTATCTCAGAATTCTATATCCAGATGGGAAGGAAGAGAGAGACTAGGTCTGATGATAACATTTTGATACCTCAAAGCCCACCTAAAGTGACACACTTCTTCCAACAAAGCCACACCACCTAATAGTGCCATTACCTGGTGACCAAGCATTCAAATCTATGAGTCTATAGAGGCTGTTCTTATCCACATGTCTTTCTGTTTGATTTTTACTTTGTGACCCACTGGGTTTAACCAGAATTATTAACACGGGCATGGGATGACTCTTTCCACTGGTACATGATTCACTCCCCAGTGGCTACATCACAGAAGACAGTAACTTCCTGTCTCCTAGCAGCCATAGCTCCCCTGTGCCAAGCATGGTTCCATGAGTCTCTCTCCCATCTAAACTATCATTACTGATTTAGCATTTTTGGAAGAACAACTTTTGAAAAGTCTTTTCTTTAAATATCTTAGTATTTATTTGTTTGGTGAAAATGCTAGAACTATAAAGTTGGTGTGAATAGAACTGTTATTTATTTAGAATTTACTATACTAATATCCTATATTCTTGATTCAGCATGCCTTATAAAATCGTTTTGATATGCTCTCCACATTTTCAAAATAAATTTTATAAATCAAAAATGTATTAAAGGATGGATGTTGTGCCAATTAATTTTACTGAAATTAGATAATTACTTCTTGAAAACAAGACATTTGGAACTTTTGAGATAAGGTAATGTGAGTTTCTATTGATAAACTTCATGAAATTTTTGATGATTATTGATGATTTCATCAATTATGCTTTATTATTTCATCATCATGCTTTGATGAAAGGTATATTATTTGGAATAAAAAATTTCCATACGTCTAGAAGAGTAAATAAAATTCCTCCACATATGTTAGATGATCAATCAGCATTTTTGGAACATTTTGTTTGTGCACAAGGATACACAAGAAAAGGGAGTGGATACATCTCCAAGCACTGGCTTCATTAATGTCTTCAATTAGTAATTTGGTGTTTTCACATGATTAACATTGGAGGAAAGTTATTGCTATTTATAGCTGTGTGGTAGCAATTAGCTAAGAAGGCCTTTCAATAATAAGTTGAGATATTTTGAAAAAAATAGATATATAAAATTATTTACTATGTTAGCCTCGATGATGTGATAAGGAAGACATAGACTTTGGAAACCTTTTAGACACCATTTGGTTGCTATTTATTGCTAGTATAATTGTGCAATTATGTGTGTATATGTGTCAGTGAACATATTTTCTTATTTAATTTCAGCTATGACAGTGACAGCTGGTGCCCACCATTACCAGTGCAAACATACTTGCACCAGGGTATGGAAGATGAACTGGAAGAAGACGATGATAGGGTGCCAACACCTCCTGTGCGTGGTGTGGCCTCTTCTCCTGCTATCTCCTTTGGACAGCAGTCCACTGCCACTCTTACTCCATCCCCAAGGGAAGAGATGCAACCCATGCTGCAAGCTCACTTGGATGAGTTAACAAGGGCCTATCAGTTTGATATAGCAAAACAAACATGGTAAATATCCTCAGTAAGCCACAGGCCCTATATTTTCTACATATGTAAATGTTCTTGGATGTATATTAAGCAGAGATGCTCATAAATATGTGTGGGTGGGATGAAAAACAGTTTAGAATATGTGTTAGCAGCCTATATAACGAAACTGGTGACAGAAATTTAAATATCCTGACCAACATCACAAAGCTGGTTAGAGAAGCGAATGAAGCAGGGATTCAGACTGAAGTGCTTTTGGCGACGCCAGAATCCTTTCTCATTCACAAACCAGCTCCAATTAGTTTATCCTTGAACTTGCTTTTAATGCCACAATAAAGGACTCCTTTCAAATTCTTTAAAGTGCCTGTGATTAATTCTATATGTGGTTGTGAATATGTAAATGCATGCTTCTGAAAATTACTATGGACAGTGTCAGTTATTAAAAGACCCTGTTTGGACTGAATTAAGTGGATTAGAAAATAAAAAAAATAATAACAATAAATGCCTCAACAGAAACTCAAGAACACATTAAGATTTTTTTGTAATGAGACTGAAAATTCACAAATTGCAGCTATAAGACTGTTAGGTGTTCTGTGAAAATATGGTAGAAATAGGAATAGGATCAAAAGTCATGGGTTTTAGAGAATTTTATTTTTTACAGTGATTTACTTGTCAGTTTATATGACCTATCAAAAAGTATCTACTGTTAATTTGCACCATACTTGAAGTCAAATGAAAAACTTTCCATTTTTGGCTAGTTCTACTCAATGAGATGTATTCACGATGAACTATTCGTCATTTTTAGTATTTATGCACTGCTTCTTAATAAAATACATCCAAGATACCAAATAGGGGAAAACATTACATGCTGTCCCAAACATGTTCTTTGCAGAGGAGCAGAAGCCACTTAATTTTTTCACAATCAGCAAATATATTCTCCATAGTCAAATATGCTTCTTCATAAACAACAATTTTTCACATAAAGTTCCTTTGTAGAAATACCACTAAGTTTAAAACAATTGTATTAAGAAACATGGGATTTTCTTATTTTCCTCATTAAGTCATGCTACGTGTCACTTATGCTTTAAACACAACTCTGATTCATATTAGAATCACCTGGACAAATATAATATACAATAATACCTAGAGATTACCTCCAAGTGGATTTTTATTGCTTAGTACAGGTTTCCATAAAGGAGGGGCAAAGTTAGGTTCACTTCCATGAAGATAGATGGGTCTTATCAGATGTATGTCCTAGAGAAATTTGTCATATATATGTATACTTCCCCCGTGTGTACAATGATAATAATGATAATTACTAACTTCCATATGAATTTTAAAGAGACCCTCCCAACAGTACCCTAAATTACAGCTAGGTATATTATCATAGAGTTCCCGGATCACTCCAATGTTTTAGAACATGCCAAATGATTATAGAAGATTCACTGGATCTTCTATAATCAAAGTTACAGATTATTCTCATAAAACACAATGGATTAAAATAAACCAAGGGAAGATATGTGGTGTAAAATTCTGAAGAATTCCAAAGGCAGAGATCTCCCATTGGAGTTCCAGGTAGCTCTGTTTACCCAGCATTGGCACAATGTAAGAAGTATTACCAAACCACGGCACACAGGAGAAGAGCTGAAAATAAGGTCTATTAAAGTTGACTACTTTCATGACTGACCTCAGTAGTCAGCCCACTGAGAGATGGAGTTGTTACTTTGTGACTAGAAGCCCTATGATAACTTGTCCTGTTAAATAGTGTGCAAACCATGGTTTCCAAGTCAACCGGCACTTATACCAGAAAAAATATACTATCAGAGTTGAGAATACCTCTAGTTTTAAACATTTTTAAGTTAAGGTGAAGCTATCTACTATGCTTTATTTTTTTTTAAGATTTCAATATGCTTGCACTTCTTATGTTCCTTAACCTGTCTATATTTTAATTTCTAATGATTAGAAGGCATAGAACTTTTACCCGAGTTGGTTACTGATATCTTTTCACACCTAAAATCCTCCATTGAGTAATTGCTTCATAAGTATATCCCAAATGGGTGAATGAACTGTGTTCTTTCCATATCTTCAATCATCTTATACACTGGACCTTGTTTCTTGAGAATGTTCACCTTGAGAATGGTCTTACACAATCTACCAGTATTCTGAATACCACAGTTAACTTTTACACAAGGGTAGGAATTCATCTTTTACCCCCCAAAAAATGCATGTTTGCTCTTTGCTCTTGTGGTTTGAAAGAGCTTCCTGTTTAAGATTACACCTCACATTCACAGAACTCTAAAGATAAAGGATTCCAGCTGTACCTCCAGGGATGCTACTAATACTGACTGATGAAATGTATAAAACACTTCCTATTACTAGAAGATAGTTATAAATCTTGCATGCCATAATCTCATATTTCAGATTAACCTCCAATTCTGTTTAAATTATTGAATACATTTTTCATCTCTTTTTAATTTTTCCCATCAACACATGCCAACAGCTATATAGAATTACATTGTTGGTCTGTTTTGTCCTCACCCACCTTGAAATCTATAACATTGCAGTGTAATGGACCACATATGTCATACTGCTTGATGTCCTCCTGTTTGTCATGTAACTCCCTCTCCTTGTTACAAACTGAATGTGACAACACATGTATAGCAATGTGGGCTTGTCAATGCATAATATTCAGCCTAAGTGAGCTTAGTAAAACTTGCTTTTCTTTCCTCACTATAGATTACTGGGTTGTGATGTGTGCCAAGGGGTTGCACGCTGCCTGAAACACCTGCTACATACCATTAGCGATTAAATCTGGTTACACAGAAGTGATGTTCAGAACTAACATTCTTGGGGTTTTAACATTGAAGGACATAGAATACAGTTAGTTTATAAATTCACAGATGAAAATCACAGACACATATTAGGCAAATTTTAGAGCAGGAAGCATCTTCTCAAAAGACAAAAATGAGAGCAAAAATAACTCTTCGCTTTTTTAAAAACCAGCGACAAAAAATGCGTTCTACTTAGTTGTGATGACTCTTACATGGAGAGGCCTTTTGAATACTTCTGGAAGAAGGCAAGAAAAAAATATTCAGACATAGAACACATCCACTCTTTGTTGACACTTGCAAATAGTCGTGAGTTACCTCAAACTGAGCATTTTTTAAGTTAGAAAGAATTATTTAATAGTCTCACAACACAGCAAGTGCATGGCAGAGTCCAGATTCACATTTTTGTTAGTCATAAAATGAGAGCCAAGTCACTCGGGCTTTCTTTAAATATTTTCTAATAAACAAATGGCCGTGCATTTTCTGTTAATTTTGTAATGTTGGGATTACATTTATTTACTCATTACTAAGAAGTTATTGAACACGCCTTATGTTATAAATTCCAACCCCCTTTAAGATTTGGTTCTTGTGATACATTGCAAATATCTAGAGAGCACAAAGTATTTGTGTCTAATCTACGCTGGGATAATGGAACAGCTGTTCAGCCTGATGTGATGGGAATCATCCCAAAACCAATCTTCATAGGGCGGGAAGTGTGCCAGAGGCAGGGCTGGGTGATCAGGCCCCCACCTGACAAACTTTCTTCAAACATGCTTCATAGGTTAAAACTAATGAGTTAAACTTCAACACTAACTGTGAAACTAAGTACCAATGGTTATGGGGCGGGGGGTGTGTGTAAAAATGATTTATGATAAATAGTTCTATTCTCTGTGGAATAATTTGTCGATACAAGAGTGTTCAGTATATATTTTCATCTCTGTGTATCACCTTATAAACATCAAAACAAGAGCTTTTGTAGTTTATGTGGTTGCTGTTTAGTAAAGCTTATAGTCCTATCACAGTATCTCTGCTAACATAAAGAATGTGATATGAGTTAGTAAACATGGAAGACAGTAAGGGTTAGCATACCATGCCATTTGCCATGAATTATAGTTTTGTAGAATGTTAATGAATTGCCTCTCGTCTTCTGTTTTTTTTTTTTCCCCATTTAAATCCCAGGCACATTCAAAGCAATACTCCACCTCCACAGCCCCCAGTCCCACCATTAGGTTACGTGTCTGGAGCCTTGATTTCTGATTTGGAAACAGATGTTCCAGATGAGGATGCTGATGATGAAGAGGAAGCATTAGAAATCCCCAGGCCCCTCAGAGCACTGGACCAGACACCTGGATCCAGTATGGACAATCTAGACAGCTCTGTGACAGGTAACAAAACTGATAGAATGGGAATAAGTGACCTATTTGCAATATTAAAATGTATCACAAATCAAATGCTGTCTTATGTAAGATTTATTCAACTCCATCTATTTTTGTAACATTTTAAATATGTTAATGTTAAACACCAAATTCAAAAAGGATTTAGAAATACTTTTGCTTTGCTGCTAAAATGATAAGGAAATTCATGAATTTTAAAAAGCTTTAAAGACATGAAAGAAAACTCAATTATATCCAAGGCTTTCATGAGAAGTTCACTCTGCTGGGGAACCAAGTCTATTATATGAAAAACCTTTACTTTTAGAAATGATATAATTTGTATATCGGGAGCAACATACAAAGTGAATGAGATCTTAAAATGCTTCTTGATATTTCATTCTGTAAAATCATTGACTGTTGAAAATAAGCAAGTCTTCAGAATGAGCGTCTCTTAGGTTGCACGTGGTATTATTTCTGGAGTGGAAACATGCATAGCCAGATAAGCAATACATTTATGCATTTCACACTGCTGAATCTAATCACCCATCCTCTGCCAGGAAGTGTAATTGTTCTGACTGTTTATTGCTTAGGCTTCCCTCCCTATTTTTCTTGTTCAATAAGCAAAGACTTCAGTCTGTGCATGCCTCTGATGACTCTAGGCCTGAGAAACAGCCTATTTCCAATGATTTCAAAATGGTCCAGTTGAAATCCTGCATATACACAAAGGAAGTGGCGAGAGCCAAACTTCAGTCTTTCTCTCCCTGAATTATCTGCCCCTTGACTCACAAACATGTCCCTTCCTAAATAATGAAGACATAGCTACTCCAAACGTAAACCTGATCTCTGCATTCTCTTGGGTCACCTCGAACCACCTATGTCTATGTTCATTTGAATGATTCCTTTCAGCCCCAAATGCCTTTTATCAGTGTCCCTGGATTCCTTGGACTCCAATAGCTTCCAATCTCTGCAGAACTGGGGCTTCTCAATAGATTTACAAACACTGGTGGACCATGGTATAATAGTACAGAGGACACGGAGGAAGCACTGCCTTCCTTTTTATGGTTCTCAGCATCTGAAGCATGGATCTAATTTGCAGTTCATCTTTTTGCCTGGAGGCTGAACTCCTTATGAAGCTAATTAAGATTTTAAAAACACAGATATATTCCTGGGATTAGAACATAGTTCCAACTGAAGGTGACAGAGCAAAAGTTAAAATTTTGAATGCTGTGGAGTTGACTTATTATTACACTATTATATTAAGCCTCTTTGCCTGGATTTCTAGCATAATCTACTTTAGGGCAAACTCTGAGTATCTTTGCATACTTCACTAGTAATACCAAACTGTTTCTCATTAAGAATGCAATGCAAGTTCCAGGAATAATGGCAAAAGTCAGCCATAGGCTCTGAAGATATTATTAAATATTATAATGTCAGAGGCAATATGTACATCTCTAAGTTAGTAGAACCCCATTTTGCCCTTTACATACTCAACTGAAAGGAGATAGTTAGGGAGTGTTTTGTGAGAGCAGTGTAAACTTCTCTAACTAATTCTATGCTCATGCCAAATGAAATTGCTAAGAAAACAAAGTTTCTACTTGAATTCCCTACTTAATTCTTGTCCTACATAAAAAATTCCTCAGGCCAAATAGGTTTGTATTCCTCCATAATGTGTCCCATGAAAGAACATCTCTTAAGTTACCTTGTATCTTTCACTACACTCCCTAAACAAGAGCTTCCATTGTTTTCCCCTTCCTTCTACCAGAAACTGAGAGGAGAAAGTTTAATCAGAGGTCTAATTTACCTTCTAGGCTCTGTGTGTGGTTGTGTGTGTATGTGGCAAAAGTTGTATATAAGCATAACAGAGTGCTTATTTTTTGAGTATGAGACGATGGAACGAGTGTGAATGTATATTAGATTATGAGTGCACATGAAGTGTATATGAGTCATGTAGAGAATACGCATACACAGGGAGTGTGAGTAAATACATAGAGGGAGGGCACACATTAGAATGTACGTAATCATGGATATAGAGAATGCAAGTACATAAATTTACATGAGTGTACAAATTGAGTGTATATGGAAAGAATATGTGGGTGTGTACAGGGAGTGTACATGTGTAGATTTGTGAACTGACAGAAGGCATGCATGCAAGGAGGCTGCAAACATACATGCATTCTGGGGCTTTGACCCGAGGTACACGTATATTTTAATCATGATACCCCTCTTCCCAGTGCAAGCACTATACCCAAATGATGCAGAGACATACATTCCGACAAAACACCTGTAAAAGCAAATAAATAAAATTATTATAATAACAGAACACTTCTTTGTAAAGAAGCACATTAATTCAGAATATATTCAAGGCAACGAAAATAATCTGTGGAGTTGCTTAAATTCTGAAATGAACATTCATTTAAGAAAAGAGACAGGAGAAGAAGTTATCGATGGTTCTAAATTATATTAGCTTAGTGGCAAAAAGCATATGTTAACAAACCTATTGCTTTATAGAATTATTTCCAAAACAAACATTTATTCTGTATCCCTCACTGATAATCACTAGATTAGGAATTTTGATTAAATAATAATAATGATAACAAGCCATTCTTCTGAGAGCAGTTGTGGCTGCCATTTGGATGGCCCAGAGATTTAAGGATAATTTTATAACTTTTTTTTTCTTTTGGAGAGCAGTTTTTACTATGTAGTCCTGCTGTCTTGGAGCATACTATACAGACCAGGATGGCTTCTGTGTGCTAGAATTAAAGGTATGCATTACCATACCCCGACTGGTTTCTCACATTTTAAAAGCATAGCAAGGAAAGAAAATATAACCAAAAGATAAGGGAAATAAAAAGAATTCTCAGAGGAATAAAAGAACCCCAAAGACACAAAAAGAATGCAGGACTGAGATTTTGAAGTCTAAAGTACTGACTACCTGGAACCCAGCAAATGTGTCCTGCCCCTCATTCTTAGGGTTTACTCAAGGTTATAGTTCATTTAACCATCAATAGTCTGATTTCTGATGCTATAATATTATAGATATAAACATCAGGTCAAGATTAGGAAAGCAGGTCACAGATACTCGATTACCTCAAGTGGTTAAAAAATATATACAAAAATCAGTTTTATGCTAATTAAAATGACCGTAATCCTGGCCCTGGTAATGTCTAACATTTATCTCTGGACTTATTTTTTAAATATAAAAATGTTGGCTGGTTTGTTACCCAACATGAGGTTTATCTCTTCTGTATGTATATATAAATGGATATATAACTGTTTCTAAAAAAAAAAATCACATAACGTCATATGGACATATTAATTCTAACCCTGTACTTACCTGACTGTGATCAGGGTTTTCAGATGTGACATTTATATTTCTCATATTTGGTTCTACATTCACTTACAGTGAACTGTCAAATTTTGTCAGCATTTTTTAAAGGAGTTATCATTTTTATCTTTTTTTTTTTTTTTTTTGGCAAACTGGGCATCTAACTTATCCTGCACATCTTTTTGATTGCCACAAAGCACAAAAATAGTTTTAGTGTTGCGGGGTGCTCTTGTTGTGCCTTGGGAAAGAAACAACAAAAAGCTTCCATTTTCAGAAATAAGCTAATGAGATATCCACCTAAACGTCAACCCATCATCTCAGAGTGGAAGAGACAGAATTTTGCATTTCCTTCTCAACTCACGTGGTAGAAGACATTTCCTGAATTGAACACCTCCATGAAAAGAAAATTATAGAAGGAGAGGGCAGAGAGAGATTGGAAAATGGTGTCCTTAACAGATAGTTGAGGTTTGAACTGCCTGGTGGCAGAATTAAGGTCGATAATGAGTTCTGTTGATTGAAGTAGAGATTGCCTTGAGAGGTGGGCCCACAGCACATAGTGGCTAAATGGAAATTCTGGCACTGCTTTCTTTTCTTGTTTTGGGAGACTTTAATTTGTTTTCTAGAACTCATTCACCAGAACAGTGTGAAAACAAACCATTTGACAGTCTCCATCTCTTTTCTTCCTCACAGGGTTTTTTAGAAAGTTGGCCAATAAAATATCTCACCTGTGGTCTTCCCTCTGCTGCAAAACTTCTTTAAAAATTTTTAATACAAAGAATCATTTCTGATAAACCCTACAAGTGACAAATTTATTGCCTTAAGCTACTTCAACAGCATTAGGACCTTTAAAACAAATTAGATGCCAAAATTTGACAGATGAAAGGATGGACGTTATATGTATGATTTTTATCTGAGTGAAACAAGTTAACAGATGTCATGCAAACTAAGGGAAATGCTCTCTAATTTCTTCCTTTTGTTTTCCCACATGTCACACACACACACACACACACACACACACACATAGACACACACACACACACACAGACAGATAGACACACATACACCCACAAACACACAAATTTTCACATACCTGAAGATATCCAAATCTTTGATCTTGGAGTATCAGAAGCATTTTCCACATTTTTTTCCATTTTTGTCTATGTCTAGAAAAGGTCAATATTTGGAATGATTTGATCAACGACAATTATAGCAGAAGATTTGACTTAGCAAGTAGTTAGACAAGCCGTGCTATCTAACAGAGTTCCTGGATTAAATATTGGCTAAAAAAAATGGGGGGCCATAAGTTTTTGTAGCTCATAAAAATGGTAATGCAACAATTAGCAGGGTCGTATAAGAGAGCACAGACTTTACTCCAGCTTAATGGATCCGAGGGTAGCATTTGTCAGCAAGGAAGGATTTAGCATAAATTGACATGTAAATGAATTGACGACTGATCATAAATTAATTTTAGTGCTGAAGATGTAATAGAGACACAGCAAGATGCCACTTTATCATGGCATTTTATGCTCAGTAACATTTAAGCAACTTAATGTCCTATGTGAGATTCTTCTTCATCAGCTGGAATTAATTTCAGTTTTTTCTTTCCTGGCCTTTTTGAGTTTTTAAGTTGAGGGGTTTGAAAAGATTGAAGCTGTAAAGACCAATAAATTTGACATTGTGGCATAAATTCATTTTTCATTAAATGCTTAAATATGTATTGATTATATTTGTGACTATAATGTGTCAGAGTGGTGGGACTTGCTTGCAATTTGTTATATATTCTCCAGCCAAGTTGTTTTTTCCTCATGTTCTCTAATTTTCATACTTGTGGTCATAGATATGAAAGACACAGTTAAGAAAATGACATGCTCCTTAATCTACCAATTAATGCTTTTTCCTCTCATCTCTCTCTCTCTGACACACACACTAACACACACAGACACACACACACACACACACTTTTGCTCTTTGTAATTATTTAAATTAATATTTGAGTATATTTTAATGTTTAAGGGATAAGGGAAAACAGTTGCCAGTGAGGGTCAAAACCAGTAACTGACAGAAATAGTTTCAGAATTTCATTGAAAGAATTTGAACACACAGCATGTAGTATGGTAATGATATATGTCCAGATAGTTTGAACTGCTGCCCGTGAATGTCCACATTAGTGAGCTTACCCCTGGTCCAGTGAAGTGTGCGTTAGAGAAAGGCAATGATGCCTATGCTCCTTGTTCTACATTGTCAAGGAGCAAAGACAGCAAACTGTCTTCCATAGACTTTGCTTTGTATCACCAGCCTTCTCAAGGCCTAATGAGGGGGACATGTCCATGGTATGTATCTCTTCAGCTCTGAAGCCATCTATGCAGATCCTTTGCTCAGAAACACAAAAGTAAATAAACCAGAACAACTAAAGTGTCTCTGCTGTAGGACAACCATGTGAGAAACACTGTCTACGCATTCTTCCAGAAAACGGGCAGTTAATACACCAAGGAGGAACTCTGTAGGTAAATGGGGGAGGTTAAAGGTAGTCTGTCTATTATGGTGTGGTAAATATAGGCATGGAAATTTACATGAAGAACTCATTACTGTAAAGAAATAAACCAGGGAGTTTTTGGGAGGAAAGCAAAGAGCTGACTTTCTTTCAGGAGGCAGTGCAGAATGTCACTAACGATGCTGCTCTGACACGGGCCTTTCTCCTCTGCATTTTGTAGTATCTGAGATCCGATTGTGGAACCACAGAGCTGGCACCAACACAACAGACACAAGTAACTTGGGTTTCGTATATTGGAGAAAAGATTTGAATAAACAAAATGTTAAGCTAAATGTATAAATATGTATGAGTATGACTAAGCGTCAAACTCAAAAATAAAATTGTGACTTGAAGCAAATTCAAATTACCACTATCTTAATGAAGCAAAGCATAACCAACATATAGATATGTATATGTAGGTATAATATGCATCCTATTACATAATATGCATCCACTTATATAAATAAAATCATATATGTTACCATTTTGTGTTGCTATTTTAGACAATTGCATCATTATCTTCTATGTCTATAAATAACCAACAATAATTCACTAATATATTTTATTTAGAAAGCAAATGAATTTACTGAAATTTCTAAGAATGCTTATAAAGACATTCTTTTGCAAGTAAAATAGGTAATTGGTGACCATTGTGGCATAGGCCTTTAATTTCAGAACTTGCGAGTCAGAAGCTGGCAAATCTGAGTTCAAGGCCAACCTGGTTTATGGAATGAGTTCCAGGATGATATCAGGGCTATAAAAAGAAGCCCTCCCCCTTTTACTTTTGGATTTTTCGAGACAGGGTTTCTCTGTAGCTTTTTTGGTTCCTGTCCTAGAACTAGCTCTTCTAAACCAGGCTGGCCTCGAACTCACAGAGAT
>NC_022010.1:77127214-77147882 GCF_000317375.1 Microtus ochrogaster
AAAAGTGCCAAATGCTTTTTATTCAATTTGTCAGTCTCTATTGAATTTCTGATCTTCAATATCTCTGTATAACATATATGGGAATGAATAACAGGTAGTTTTTATATCTAAAACTCTTCTTCTTAGTGAATGCATATGTAGCAAGTACAATCAAGGGATAGAACCAGTGTACTCTTATATGCATAGTATTTAGGCAACCAAGGGGCTAAGAACAATTCTAATCCAAGCCTGAATGTGAAACAGAAACACGTCAACTAAGGACTAATATTTCATTGACACACCAGATTCTAGAGGTGGTGGCAATGCTGAAGTGTACCGAAGTGGTAGGAGAAAATGTGTGACAACAGATACTGCAGAGGTAGGCAGCACTCCATACTATAAAAACCCAGGACCTCAGAAATCTAGCAAGAATGTGGATGTGAAGTTGGTAGTCTAGAGATCTCAAAACTGAGATATCAAAGTGGGTATATTCTTGAGAAAGAAAATGTAGACAACAATAAGGAAGGCAGGAGGTACCACAAAGAGACAAGTTAGAGTTGAAAGATGAAATGCAAGTGAGAGAAAAGGCCATGACTATTTTGATATTGAAAACAATAAAAATAGCCTGCGGAAGGAACAGATAATGAGGTTTCAGATTCCGTAAGTCTATTCCCAGCTGTGGTTCCACAGTCTGTGGTGACTCCTAACTGAATAGCCTTGGATTTTTCCTTATCTCCTGTGACATTACACCACACCGGCCTTTGTATCATTTCTTCTTTCATTGTGGTCTATTGGTCCTTGACATTGATCATTAGCCCAGAAATGAATCTTCCACAGGAGGCTGGGATGCGAGTGTTATCTTAGTTTCCGTACAGTGGCCTGCCACAGGCGATTTATTTGGAATGTAAACAGTGTGTCTGTGTGCTTTTGCCAACTAGAGTCCAAACTGTCTTTCTCTCTTCTACCCAACACTATTTTATCTTCTCAGATTATCCAATATCTTTGCAATTTTGCTTTCTTTCTGTTTGAAATGGATGTGCTATGTCACTGACCCTTTTCTTAACATTTCAAGTACTTCAAATGCTTAACAACACTATTGTCTTGAGAAGAGGGAGAAAAAAGAAAGAAAAACACTACCGTATTAGGTTTTACCCATTTCTTATAAATCTTTTTGTCAGTTAGAAAACCTAACATGGATTTTAAGTTTGTGTCCCTTTTTAAAATATATTAAGGTAAGCACTACTTGGTAGGTTATGTATGATGAACTAATCATATAACTTTAATAAACACTATATTAATTACAGTAAATAGTTGGTTAAGTTCCCACTCTGGTTTAAGAAAAGAATGAAAGCTGACTTTTTCCCTAGAATCTTAAGAAAATGTTACTTATATCTTCAAAGTACTTTGTATTATCAACTAGCACTGTTTCATTTTGCATAAAAAGACACATTAATGTTCATGATATTTTTACGATTATTTTAAAAGAACTATTAGCACTGAGAAAAACTGGAGTTATTAAGCTAATTAAAAATTAAAGAACATATAACAAACATTGTCATAATTAGAAATTCAGAAAAATAGTTTTCCTTATGTTCCATATTGATTTGATATTGTTTAGACACTTTATATATGAGTTTTTATGAGTAACTTTTATATTAAATTTTTCATATAGTTGATGAAATCTGAAGTACCCTTAAAATACATTCACACTAAATTTTTTCAACCCACTCCTTCCGTTTCATTTTACTAGGTTACTTTAGTCAGATTATTCTTTCTTGATACATAGTTAAATATACATAGCAGTTGTTATGGAGAAATAATCATGTCATAACTTAATCGATAGAAGAATTGGACCAACTTGAATGTGTTTCGTCAGTGGGCTACAACCAGATACAGATTTGAAACTGCCTTAGTTCTTTAGTGCTTAGAATGTTGGAGACATAGATAATGGGGCAGATAATAAAGGACTCACAATGAAACTTTAAAGGAACAGTGAAGAAATGAAATAACCAACTTGTTCATTATACACTGTGTTACAGCAGATCAAATATCTGATCTATACAACTCACTGGACCACTACATTTGTTTTTAGGTTCAATGGTAAATGGATGGGGCTCTGCATCTGATGAGGATCGTAACTTTTCTAGTCATAGATCTAGTGTAGGTAGCTCCTCAGATGGCTCCATCTTTGCCAGCGGCAGCTTTGCACAAGCATTGGTGGCAGCAGCAGATAAAGCTGGTTTTAGACTGGATGGAACCAGTCTTACAAGAACAGGTTGGTAGACTCCAAGTCAACACTCTTTGCATGAGAGTATCCTGTCCTCTGGACATTGACCTTTCCTTCTATTCTTTCTTCTTGGTGAATCTAACTACAGGCTTTTTAAAATATGCATGAACACAGCTGGATGGATGCTATGTTACCAGAATCCTCTTTTGATGCTAATATTGAAGAGCCAAAAATAGGCTTCTACTCACTATGTTGCATCTCATCCATTGTTTCTCTTCATGGTTCTACTGGTTAATTGCACTGTTCTTCCTTTTCATATTACAACAAAGGCACAACTAATATTGTCATTAAACCCTCAGTAAGTCACATATTGCAAACCCTTCACAAAATCAATACCGAACCTGATGATTAAAATTATTCAGCTTTTATCTCCACTATGGTGCCTTGCCTCATTTCTTTCTGCAGAGGCACTCTCTGGGAAGGCTTCCCCAGCATGGGGTGAGTGGATCTAAGATTGCTGTCTAACACTTCACTTGGCTGATGGTCCTAATGGTTTGACTAAGATTTTAATACAATAATTTATTACTTGTTTTAAAGGATGCTAACTAAAGATACACCAAATGCATTTGTGAGTTCGAAAAGATAATATCTATATGTGTATTGCTCTTTAAGTAAATTCATTTTGATTACTAAGAGCAGTAAATAATAACATTGAAGTCAATTATATAATTGTTGTGTATATTTCATGTAACAGCAGGAAGGAGATATGTAAGATTAATTTTGGTAATTTGTCAATAATTTGTAAACATAAAGATTTTTGACAAAAGCCCCTATATTTGTTTATGTACTTCCTTGTTGCATATAATAGGAATATGATATGTGCATTTAGTATGCTCCCTAAGCAAAATAAACTTATGAAATATCAAATGCACTCTTAAATTTAATGGTGCTCAAATAGTAAAGAAAAATTACTTTGAACCTTTGCTACACTTTCTGGCCATAAAATTATGTGTACATTGTCTTTAAGTTTTACCATCAATATTTCTTTCAAGTGTGCATTAAGCATTCTTCAAACAAAACGGAAGAATTTTTCAGGCATTGCAAAGGTTTATTTTTATATAGCATCCAAATGCTAAAATATGTTGCAATATAACTGTTATTTGAATTTTCTTGCTTCATAAGACATAAGTCAGAATCTTTATGTTCCCTGAGTGCTTTCTTATGGCATTTGCTATAGGTAGAGAAGGGAAAAGGTGCAAAGGAGCTAATAAATTAGAAGGCATAAGTGCACTAGCAGCATGTATGTTAATCGCTAATAAAGCATTAGGCAATATCAAGTCACAATGACTTAGGACAGTGCAACTATATATGATAATTTTGTATAGAGTGAAAATATGCACAAGAGAATAAATTTGTGCACATAAACTACTCCTCTCTTACATAATAAACTTAGTACTAAAATAATTCACTGTAGAAAATGTATTAGCTGACCTTTGTCCTGGAAAATTTTTATTCATATATTTCAAATTATCAAGAAATGGAGCAATTCATTTAAAAAATTAAAGTATAGGGTCTATTCAGATATTATAATATGTGCAGAATACACCTATGACATTTTGGATAGACACCTGCTAGCTTCTACACTGATCTTACTTCATCCTGCTAAAAGAGCTAGAATTCATTGTGGGTGGATTCTAAGTGGTAAGGTTCCATATGCATTTCAGCAGACCATTCACATAAAGCTTCAAATGTAATTCTCAAAGTTATGATTCTAAGAGTAAAGCATTACTAATTCAAATAAAACAGTAGACAATTCATTATTTTCAAAATCCACTATCTTAAGTTGAGAAATAAATGTGGTGTGCACAGGCCCAGATTTATGAAAGTCTTATGAAGATTGTGAAGATCCTATAAAACTATTGTCAAGCAACGGGAAGCTTTCAGTCGGTGCATTTATTTCAGGTTCCTTTGTTTGAAATGTGTTTTCCTTGAATAGAGTGTTCTTAGCATATTAAAAAATGGATGAATTCTATGCAGGAATTCATGCATTTCATGGAGAGAAGGAGCTGGGTTTTGTGTCTTTGAACAACATCTGTAGGTGCATTCACTAGTAGTAGGTAGTGGTAGGTAGTCTAGTAGGAGCAGAGACACAAGGCAAGACAAAAATAGAGTGTTATAGGGACGTTCTCCATGTCTACTCCCTTGGTTTTCATTTCAGGAAAAGCCTTTACCTCCTCTCAAAGGCCACGGCCCACCAGCCCGTTTTCTACCGACAGTAACACCAGTGCTGCCCTGAATCAAAGCCAGCGGCCTCGGCCCACCAAAAAACACAAGGGAGGGAGGATGGACACACAGCCAGTGTTACCTCATCGGAGGGAAGGGATGCCAGATGGTAGGTGACTTGTCTTAACTTTTATCTCTGTATGAGAAAATATGCTTGGCGTTATCATTAAATTTCAGTGAAGTAGCTATTATAGCTTAGGCTTTGCCTCAATACTCATTTGGCAACATTCCATGTTTAAGTAAAACAGACTCTTTTACATTCATATGGAATCTTTTATTATTAGTATTACTGTTACTGTTACTATTACTATTGCTATTACTATTATCATGCCTCAAGAAAGATCTCAAATGCAACTTTCCAAATTTTCAGCTCTTCTGAAAATATTCAGCATCTCATTTGAAGTGTAGGAGGGAAGCTGTCTGTAGCATGTGCTCTTGTCATTGTTTCAGGACATCTATAATCACGTTAGTCTCCTTGGGGCTCCTTTTCCTTCAGATCAGTCTGTGAAGTGATTTATTAAGGTTTCAAGTTTCTGAATTTCAGAACTAGATGGCAGCCATATGCGATGGATATGAAAACTTTCTTTGTTGTGGGATCTTCTATATGTGCTCACAATCATAGAAACAGCAGAAAAGATGGAAAAAGAAATTTGTTTCTCAGTTGTAAAGTCTAGAATATCCAACTGTGGATATCAGTTGAGAGACTCCTTTATGGATGTAGACGGTGCCTCCTCTTTGTGACCTCACATGAAAGAAGGACTCTCTGGTGTTTTTGATAAGGCCCCTGAGACAACTTCATGATCTGATGACCTCACAAAGGTCTCAGTTCCTAATATCATGCCAATAAATAATAGGAATAACTTCAATATATGAATTTTAGAGAAATAATGATTCTACCCATATGAAAGATTCAATATTGTTTTTTTAATGTTAAAATAGTAAATACTTCTGACTTTGTGGAACATGGGTTTTATGTTCTAAATCTACTGCTTGTTGAGTGAGTGTACCTCCAAAAATTTTAAAATATAACTGGTGTGGCTCAGTTTGTAGAATGCTTGCCTAGCATAAAAATGAAACCTGAGATTGGTTAACCAACAATACAAAAACTGGCACATATAGGTAATCCAAGCACTTGGGAAGGCGAGATAGCAATATACAAAGTTCCAGTTAGGGGAGAACCTGGGCAATAAGAAACCCGTTCTCAAAAACTATTAGTACAAATGATTTAAATCCAACTTTATTTATCAATGAATCAGTGACTGAATTTGAATCATGATGTTTTATTTAAATAATTTTATTGCAGAGAGTATCTGATACTTGAGCATTTCATTAGATACTGCTAAGTTTTGGAAGACATACAAGCTCAATAATGATTGTTTTAGTATGTCTACTGAGTACTCTTAGTTATAAAGTTTCAGCTCAGTTCCGATATCTTCTCAAATATTCATCCTAAACTTTCACTTTAAGTCCTTGTTACTTAAAACATTTGAAATACTTACTGAAACCTTAGATGCAAAGATAGATTTCTGTTCTCTTCTTAGAAACACCACCTTACATGTTCCTAAATTTTATCATGAGATCATTTTACTAAGAATGAAAAGGATGCACCTTGCTAACTGGAGGCTAAAACCATTTGTAGAAATTCTAAAATATGATCGTCTGGTTCTGATATAATTGTCTAAGGTAGAACCCACTTACTGGTATTTTTGTGTAGTGGTTTGGAGAAGCCACAACCAGTCAGTGGGCATCATACTTACAAATGTTGAGTTAAACTTTAGCCAGAAAAAAATGATGGTTTTTGTCTTCATTTTTGTGGTGGAAGAAGCCAGCAGTCATCACTGTACTTTCTTTCAATCTCATCATGCTAAGACTTAGAACACCAAGCACTTTCATATTATTGCCCCTCTTTGTTCTTTGGGAAGAGTTTTCATGGAATATGGAAGTTAAAGATACAGGTGTATTCACAGGTGGGGAATTTGCTAACCCATAATGCACACACAAAGAAAATGTTTGTGATCCTCTTCCTGCTTCAGATGCTCTGAGGATTAATTGATCACTTTAAGTAAATTGTAGTGTTGATCTCATTCTCTAAATATATGAACTTCTCTCACTGATATGCTCATTTTAACATCCAAATTAATATGTATTCTTGATAAAATCATTTTGTTGCAAAAGGTCATTGCTTAGCAGCATTTACTGTATAAGCATTTTACATTGAAACTTTTGAATTCCTTATGAGCACATTAACTAGGGTAACTCTTGTTGACTATTTTCTTTCATATTTAACCTCAGCATCTTAGCACAATGACAGTTTTATTCTCATTGACACAATCATCTTTCAAGGTCAGATGACTTTCCTTTAACCAGTTAAACAGGCATTAGGATTTGGAAATATTGGGGTAATCACTGTGTGTGTTGAGTGTGTGTGTGTGTCTGTCTGCCTGCCTCTCTCTCTGTCTACTGTCTGTAGGTACTTATGTTCACGTGTATATGTTGAGGGGTGCACATGTATTTGTGTGTGAGCTTGCCTCATGCATGTTTAAACTAGCAGCTAATGATAGGTGTTTTCTTAAACAACTATTTTATTTTTTTGGTTTTAGAGATAGGGTGTTTCTCTGTTTCTGGAGCTCAGCCATTGTTCATACAAGTTGGCTTACAAGCTCCAAAGATACTCTTGCCTGGTCCTCCCCAGTATTGGGAGCCCATCAGCACTGGGAGCTCAGCAGCACTTGGAGGCCAGGAATACTGAGAGCACAGTAGTACAGGGAACCCAAAAGCACTGGCAGCACGGAGGTACAGGGAGCCCAGTAGCACAGGGAGCCCAGAAGCACTGGGAGGCCAGCAGCACTGGGAACATAGAGGCACAGGGAACCCAGTGTAGCACCAGCCTTTTCTTTTTCTATGTGAGTTCTGGAGGATTGAAATCAGGTTTTCGTGCGGAACAAGCATGTTTCCCACTCACCCATCTGTCCAGCCACCAGTAACAACAATTTTAGAGTTGGACTTTGTGGACTCCAAAGCTAGAATGACAGATTGTTGTTGATAGTGGAATGTCCTATAGCAAGCACCACACCTCACTTCTCATATATCATTGTCAAGATTGCTGTCTCCTCGTGTCAAATCATCTTCTAAGGAAAGGAAGTGGTTTTCTCTGTGTCCAGTGAGAGGAATTTGGAATAAAAAGAAATGTCAGTTTCTGTCCCAAAGGCTATGTAAAATCCCATACACTGATATGGACATGTTGGTTTTTCTTGTGGAATGTCTCTTCTAAGCTGGACTTGTTCAATATAAGTCTCTGTTCCTATAAGAAAATATCCTGACCAGTTCTGGTAGATGGTAGGTTCCCCATCAATGTTTTTCTGAGATTATTTTCTTTTAAACTGTTCTGTCTTTCCCCTAGTCTTTAATTCATGGAAAAAATTCCTCACTATATCTGCCACAATTTAGCTTTCTGCAATTTTATGAGCTCATTGGTCCCTCCAGTTAAACACTGAGTGAGCATATATTTTAGATATGATTCCTTAATCTCCTGCATTTGATATCTAGTAAAAAACAAACAGGTTCGCAGCAATACAAATGTGCAATTTATGCAAATGGTTACTGTTGCCATGGAGAAAGAAACAATAGGAAATTGTAAAGTATTTAGGAGGAAGTATTTTAATAAAGGGAGTTTTCAGGGAAAGCCTGCCTCAACAACAGCTTGACATATGAGAAAAGACAGAAATAATGTGAGGAAAAGAAAAATATTTATTTCCAAGGAAAGGTCATCTTATAGGTTGATACAGCAATTGAAATCCTGGTGCATATTTGATACTTTTTTAAAAGGAAGGTGAGCAATATGACTAGAGCAAATAATATAGAATATGATGCCAGGCATGCAAGGAAGGAGAGATGCTTAAGGATCTGTATGCTGAGGAACTGTCATAAACTTTTACAGTGTTTTGAATGGAAAATTCCTAGAAGACTGTGTGTGTGTATTCTGAAAAATGCATGTTTCTATCTTTAAGGTAAAATGGTGGCATAATCTTATATCTTAATATTAAAAATGCAATATATTTTAATATAAAAATAGTCTCGATTTTTTGTAACAAAGAATTAAGTGCCCCAAAGTGTAAAAATATAGATAATTGAAGATCATAGAAGCAATAACTAAGGGTGGTTCATGCCAAGATGAGATCAGTGAAAGCAATAAGAAAGGTAAGATACTGGAAATGGACCTAGTGGGATTTGTAAACATATAGGCCACCACCCTTTCAAATAGAAAGCGATTCAAAGGCTTTCCAATTTGGGGAGTGAGAAGAATGGAGCTGTAGCAGACTGAGGGGAGAAACACTCTCGTAGAAACGTATGTCTTCATGGGATGATGCAAAGCTATGTGGAAGTACTTCCTAACTCCTGAGCTGAGCTGGACCCTGGGAACACAATTTCATGAATTGGATCTTATGAAAAGAAAGACATATACTGAAGATGCTTGATTTCTTTGTGTTCCATCCCCATCCATTTACCTAAAAAATAGATGAGGATAATAAGGACCTATGTCATTGGACTGTCATTGCTGGACAATAGCTAACCCACAGTAGGCCAGTGAGATACTCTAGTGAATGGACTTACTTGAAATAATTCCACTAAGAATTGAATAATGAATTTAATTTAAGTAAATGTATTGTATTATATACCTTTATTTTCCACAATCATCTATAATTCCATCTCTTTCCAGTTTATTTCAATGTGCATTCAATGTCCCTTATCCTTAGAAGATAAAATCTCCAAGGATATTATATAATTACAAAGCTATATAATTTCAAGTCAAATTAAATAGGCATCAGAATTTCAGCTGCCATAAGCAAATGCCATTTTGGCCATTTTAGAAATTAAACAGCTCAGATGGAGAAGAAAAATCAATGACAAGATATGTTATTTTAGAAACCAATACAATCCTTTCCCTCACTGACAGACTAAGTCCAATAACTCAAGTGAAATAATTAATTTGCATCCATAATAACACACAGCAAAGGAAGCCAGTATTGAATGTAGAGGAAACACCAAACTCATTAAATTATCATGCAAACAGATAACTCATTATTGCATTAGCTCTTCATTTGGGGAGAAATGTTCCAAATGCAATCCTATCCTGCCAGACAACATCCCTTTCTCATCAATGGTTAGTAGTTGTAATCTGACATGAAGACATTCGTGAGAGCTGAGAATGCTACTTCAACTTGGAACCTCGAAGACAAATGCTCAACAAAGCATTAGTGTCTTTCTAATGGATGATACTAATGTTTTGCTCATAAAACAGAGAAAAGAAGTTTTTCAATAAGGCCGTAAAGTGAACATTCTCTTCTTAAGAGAGCTGACTTCTAGTGTACAAATTTGGCTTTGCCTTTCTGATTTCACTAGTATCATTAGAAACAAAAAAATGTATTTAAAAAAAAGGAATGAAAAATAATCTCCCACATTAAATGGAACATCATTATTTATGTAATAAATGTATATTGCATGATACATCAGTTTTATACATAAGCAACATAATTGCCTCATCTTAGAGTGAGCCAAGAATTTTACAATAGCTTGAAAGAAAACTTAAATGATCCTGGTACAAATGAATGTTTAGAAGATTTCAAAGTCCTTAATCATGTCATTTTAGAAATAATATTAGAAAGATATAAAGGGAAATGTAACTTCATAATCAAAGACATTCAAAATATAAAGATGAAAATCTAAAGAGCTTGCAAAAGAAAATGAAAAATTAGCTCACATTCAATGTTTAAGTTTTCTTCATTTCCAAAGTTTCATTTTAAAAGCTCTTTCAGGCTACACTCAAACAACTGTGGGTATGTCCAGACTCTTCTAAAATGTTCTTTCAAAATCTTATCTCTTCCCCTCTATCTCTAACTCCCACAATACATTGTCTACACTAGTCACCATTTAGCGTATTCAATCAGTGCTCTGAACATTGGTTATTACTTATGAAAATTAATACAAGGGACGATTATAGTATATTAGTTGTAACTCATTAGCTAACTCATGAAACGAACAAGTAGGATAAGTTGTCGGGCAGAATGTTAATTGAATTTAATGCAGTTAGCTTAACCCTTTGGCTGTTGTTCAATGTGGTACGCACTTGCGTAAAGACAGTCCTACCCCACATATGCTTTGGACGCTAGTCCCTAATGTCTGGAGCATGATCTTTCCTGTGGAGATTATTTATAGAGCTTTTGTTCTCAGGGACTTTTACTAGTACAGCTGCTAGAGTCTATAGTGATTTTTTTCCCTTATTGTATTTCTATCTTGAAGAGAGGGAGACTGAATTTAAACCACAACCCTTCCTTTACCTTGAGTGTTAGCCAGTAGCATGCTGCCGAAAATATATTCCCTGTTGAACAGATGGATGAAAACAGTCGATTTTTAGCTCAAAGATGCTATGGCAAGAAGATAGAAGACCAAGCAATAGCATGCATTTTGAATGCCATTAATTGATTCTTATTTTCAATAAATTCCTTTTGCATGGGTGGTGCTTGTAAAAGGGCAAGGGTTTTTTCCTTTTTGTTGTCATTTTTTGATTTTTTTTTTAAATTTTTCAACTTGAAGTTAAACTTGTATTTTTCATTAAATCACAGTTCATTCTAAACATTATTCAAAATTTTTAGATCTTCCCCCACCACCAGATCCCCCACCAAGTCAGGGTTTAAGACAGCAGATAGGCCTGAGCCAGCATTCTGGTAACGTGGAAAATTCAACAGAGAGAAAAGGAAGCTCTCTAGAGAGACAACAAGCGGCCGACTTAGAAGACACAAAGAGCTCATTGGATTGTCCAGCTAAGACCGCCCTAGAGTGGCAGCGTCCAACCCAGGATTGGATAAACTCTACTGACCGCCAAGAAGATGCACGGAAAGCCCCACACAAACAAGGGGTTAGAGCAGGTGTGTGCCGCACAGTCCCAAGAAAGTGGGACTGCTGTCACGTGTTTGTTTCCTACCAGGTATTTTAGGAATGGCAATTGCTAATGGCACCTGGAACACGTTTGTCTTAAATCTGTCCAAACTGGCATTCTTTGGCAGAGTTTAACTGCAAACATTCAGTGTGGCCTAGTCCACAAATTAACCCTGTATAAGGTCTTTGATCGTAAAAACCTCCAGGTTTCATCAACAATGCTCAGAAAATAGCTTGATGTTGATATCCTTGAACATCTATATTGAGTGTTTTTAAGAATACTGAATTTCTTCTTTCATGTTAACTTAGTCGACTTGATTGAAGTAGCCACTCATTTGAAAAGGAGCTCACAACTTTCAAAAGGGGGAATTAATTCAGCTCACAAAACTGCAAGTAATTGTCCAATCAGTATCATAAGGTTAGAAAAGGTGGAACTGAGTTCATATGCTATCGAGCAGACTAAATGATGTTAAATGTTAACATTTGGAAGAGTTCTTATTCATAAGAAAAAAAATTTCTGAAAGTCTGACAACATAAACCTCATAATTCCTGCTTGGATTTTTTTTGAGTGGGGAGGTAAATCTATTACACAAATATATTGTGGGGGGAACTTCCACTTTTGTTTAGTACCTACTAGAAATGAACACACAGACACACACTTCTACAAAGCATCCCTTTATCTATTCTCTATTAATCTGTACTCGGTCTTGTCTAAGTATGCCTTTGCCTCATCCATTTTCCATAACCACATTTTTTCACCATGTGATGCTCAAGTCTTGGAAAGTTATTTTGTGAAAGGGCCAGAAAATGGCAGTCACAATATTGAGATTTAATTCAATATTTTGGAAAGTTACCAGCTGTAAAAGAAATACAACCTGCCCCTTTTCATTAAAAAGTAGCTAAGGAATGAACTGGTAAATTCAATCAGATGTTTTATTCACTAAATAATGACATATACCCAGAAAATCAGAAGAAACAATAGTGGAGTTGGAAGGGATGGAAGATGAGAAATGACTGGAATAAAGAGAAGAGGAGCTCTAAGCATTAACATATTTATTGTAACACATAATTTATTTCTGGAAAGGCAATATCTAAAAAGAACATTAATACATTATAATTAATGTTTGGTTCTCTTTTAATGAAACACAGAACCTTTCAAACAATGGATTTCTGGCTCAAGAAATAAACAGAAAGTTAAGGATCATATTTAATTCACTAATATATAGTTCTAGTTCTAAACTGATTGAGACAATATTGCCATAATTTAAACTAAAACAATAACCATGTTTCCTCAGTCTTAATGGAAAAATTAAATTGAGCTTCACTGAACCCCAGAAATAATTCTCAGACATTATTTTTGTTCAGTAAAAATAATGGCTCTTTTAAGCAACACTCTGTTTCGATGAATTTAAACCTTGAAAATACTATTCTGTACTTATCCCAATCTCTTAATCCCATCTCTCTCAGTGTCTGTGTTAGGAAATGTTGCCTGCATGTGGAAATACCTTTACTATTAGGGACTGATTAAACTTCATGGTTTTAATTTTGCTCAAGAATGGAAAATAAGGTTTGGGTTTGGGTTTGGCCCCTGTTTTGCAGTTCAATTTAGTCTTTTATGATTTGTTTCTTTTTCTTTTCCAGAGGAGTCCTTGGTACCCTACAGCAAGCCCAGTTTCCCATCTCCAGGTGGGCACAGCTCTTCAGGAACAGCCTCCTCAAAAGGGTCCACTGGCCCTCGGAAGGCCGAGGTATTAAGGGGCAGCCATCAGCGAAATGCCAGTGACCTTCTGGACATTGGATATGGGGGCTCAAATAGTCAAGGACAGTTTACAGGTGAATTATGTAAGTCTTTTGGGTCATTTTAAAGGCCATCGTGATTCAGAAAGTATATTGGCCTGATGGAACCACTATATTAAGTGTATTTCTGAATGATTGAAAATTTCCTCTGCTAATAAACAACCAAATTATTTTGTTCAGGATTGGTCATAAGTTAAAGGATAAGGTTTATAGCAGTCAATGATGCAAACATTTTATGGGTATTTCAAGTTTATTTAAACTCTATACCAGTCTTTTAGTGCCTGAAATTAAACTTAATATTTAAAGTTAAATAGAATTCATTTGGTAGGGGGCCACTTTGCACTTTTTTTACTGAGTACAATAAAGAAAAAGATGGAAATTCCCCACTCGATATTTTGTTTGTTCATTGTGATGGGGACTGAATGTAGTATCTCCTCTTTAGCACCGAGATGATCTTACCTCTCCTGTTAGCTTTTGTGAACCTTATCAGCAGTTCCCCCTACTTGAGTTGGTCTTTATTCTTACATTTTAAAAATAAATAGGCTGGGCAATGGTGGCACACGCCTTTAAACCCAGCCCTCAGGAGGCAGAAGCAGGCTCATCTCTGTGAGTTTGAGGCCAGCCTGGTCTACAAGAGCTAGTTCCAGGACAGGCACCAAAGCTGCAGCAAAATCCTGTGTCAAAAAAACAAATAAACCAACCAATAAATAATTAAATAGAGATAACATAAATTCTTTCTACATTGACTTCCTCCCATGAAATGTGAATCTGCTGGTGGTTTTGTGTCAGTGTTGGGAACTAATTCATTCTGTGATGAAGGCAGACTTCTGACAAAGCTGCAGAGTTCTATATGAATCTGAATTACTACCACCAACTACTAAGTTTGTTGTTATGGCTTGTTTATAACTTCTGCTACTATTCACACATGTGTGGGTTCTTTTTTTTCCATACTTTACGGTATCTGTCATCTGATATGTACTCCATGAAAGCCTCCATGTGCATCAGAGATCTTCAAGCTTCCTAGTTACATCCCTGCCCTGGTCAGTCTTGAAAGAGAATGACTTAAACTCACAAATGCAATACTTAGCTGACAATCTTTAGATGACAGTCCGCTCACATTGGTTTTATTGCTTTCCAGAATAGAAGAATATTTAACATATGAGAAAGCTGTGTTTATGAATATTGTTTTTTGTTTGTTTTTTTTTTCAGAGTAACTGAGAGGGGACATACAAAGATGCTCTGAGGACCACCAGGTCTGAACTCATGGAAGTGATAACATTTAACAGTGCAATGAATGATTTCTTTATTTATGTACTATTAAAAAAACTGTAAATGCAATGTAAAGACACACAGCCACACGCATCCCACAGTTCTTTTCTTGTGTTCTCCTCTTAATTACACCACCTACCTTAACTCTTTCTTGTCAGGAGTATATAAGAAAAAGAAAGAAAACAAAACTCACCCTCCAGGAAGAAAAGGATTTCCTCTGTATATAATTTCTTTTTTGCATTGCTATGCAAGCTCACTCTTTTCAACTCTGTTCATATTATCGTCTGTTCTTATTGGTCTGTTGTACTATATGTGAATTAACGGGCTGTGGTGCCATATATTAACTTTTAATTGTGTAACTTTTTATGTTTAAATTTTGCACTGCAATTTTATTTGGTGATAAGCACAAATCTCAACTCCTCACGACATGAAGAAGAAGATTGAATGTGAAGGGAGTTTTCTGTACTGTAAGTTAGGTGGGGTAATACTGGTGTAACCAATCCTGGGAGATGGCTTTCATCTGGGGCTGTAGAAATAGGAAGGTTCGAAGGAATGATAGTGTTGGCAAAGTCTTCTTGAAACATCAGATATAGAGTGAATTTTAAGGAGAAAGATGGCTTTTACTATTGAAAAAAAGCACGGGTCAAAAGAAAGAAGTTTAAGTCTAGATGAGTATGGGTTAAAGTATGTTGGTAGCAAAGATGTACTAACTTGCTTTAAAATTATAATTAAAGTTTTATTTAGAATCAACTTTACCGTCATTGTAATTGACCCAATTGAAAGTTACAATGAGCAAAATGAAATGAAGGTGTTTCAAGAGATCTGTATTTATACTACAGCTTTTAAAAAATAACATTTTTGAAAGACCATAATTAACCTTTCCAATTCATTAAGTCAGAGTATAACATGAAGTTCCCCAAGGAAGCAAAGAATCAACTCTAGAAATTTTAGCAACTAGTTAAAGAAACATCTTGTTATTAGGGCATACTCAAGCCAATTTTGGATATTGCTCATCTTTCTAATACATGTACAGTACATACTAGAGGATGTGGCCACATCACTTAAGTTCATTACTTGAAAATTTAATGCATTATACATACAATTTTGTTTTTAGTTTGATTAAGCAGTGAAATTGATGCCACCAAATGTTTGGGCAAGTTGTTAAGCGCTTAACTTAAGTAACTTAAGCAGTACTCGCAGTATGTTCAGTTAACAATTAGTAGATTTATTGGACTAAATATTTTCTGGTACATTCTCAGAAATTGGCTACCAATGAAAATCTGTTTGACCCATTTTGAATGAGTAAATTGGAAAGAACAGTCAAACGGGAGAAAATGCATGTTTATACACTTTTTAAATAAAACCAAATCTTGTAAGTGGACATTAATAACAGTGTCCTGCCTCATTTGTTTTCACGGTTTTGAGAACAAGGAGTTTCTGGACATCAATTACATATGCTCAAAATAAATGTGACTTTGAAATGTATGTTAGCTACTGTACATGTATGTAAGTCAAGTAGATGATAGCCTTCCTCAAATTACCACTTATGACATTTTCCCATATGCTACCTACACAATCTTAAATTTGAGTCCTGCCAATGTCGTCTATTATTTTTTCTTATGATATGTTCAATAGATGGTATCTTTAAAAATATTCATTGTGATGGTTTTCAAGTAGGAGACATTTTGATTGACAATACACACTGTGCATCATTGGCTCAGATGCCAATTCATATGACATTATAATATGAAATACATAAGTTCATGGTTTCAAGGCTGCTGTGCCACACAGACAAGCATAGAATGTGATGTTCTTCGTGGGTCTCAAAATTTTCGTAGTGCCATATAGTTAACTTTCTTCACTGAAGGGACAAATAATTCTGATACACCCTTTAACAACTTTTTACCATCAGTGCCTAAATTTTATTGAAATTTGATGTCTCTGGTACAAGGAAATGGGAAAAGTTGAACAGTTTCTGTGAAAAAGAAAGAGAATTATGTAATTATTGTCAATTCCAAGATACAATGGCTTTAATTTTGCATTTACACAGTTCCCTTTTCCATGGCTTCTATTTAAAAGCATGGGATCTTTTAAGAAACATATTTAGTTGGATTTTCACTTTATGTTCATGAATAACATAATTTAGTGTAAAACAGTATAAGTATGGTAACTGACATTGACAGATTATTATTAAACCAAATCACAAGAAATGAGATCTCCAGATCACATGATGGCTTAGAGAATTATTTGGGATTATAGCACCATATCTTCCTCATTGTCTGTAGTATAGAACTATAAACAGATTGTGTTCATACAGATTACAGACTGTGATTACTGCAAAATCTTTTACCCAATATCTGCCGGGAAGACAAGAAAACATGCTATGACCATTTGAATTCAGACATATTACCACAAACAGAAAGGTATTCATCATCTAGGTATTTGTACAAATACATTCATCGTTAATATTCATATTGTTGACAGAGGAGCGCATACCTTATGAGAGTCCCGTGTCTTCCCTTTTTGAAGTCAACTGAATTTGATAGGAAATGTACTTAGCTCCCTCTTCTGTGAGCCTGAACAGAAACCTGCATAAGCCATCAGAAGGAATTCTGGGTGGAAATGAAACCTCATTTTTTGCTCATAGGCAATATTGCTGTGTAGTCATGCCAGACCCAAGCATAGCTTCTTTTAGAACAGGCAAAGTCTCCTTAGGGAATGCAAGAAAAGCAGCCCCCAAACTCAGGTATGCCAGTATAAGCAGTGGAGTCTGCCTACCCTTTCCAGGCCATTTTACAAAAGTAACTTAGGTGAGGACAGGACTATGAAAACATTGAACTCCTTCACAGCATTTGGAGCAGCTCAAGGAAGTATATAGGAAAGTCAAGACCAATGTGTAAGACAACACACCACCAAAGTGAAGTAAAAGCTTGCAAATTTACTTGCTTTGACTAACAAAACAGATCTAGTATGTTCTATGTTATAGTACAATGTTCTACATATTTATATACATTTTCAGTAGGATTTCAGTTGCAAGTTTGTAAGTGATTTCATGAAATACTACCAAGTTCTACTTAACGAATTTATGCAATTTTTCATTGATGATGAAACAATTACTGCATCAATGAGCTCACAACTGCAGATCACTTCCCTGAGAGTTGATCTTTTCAATATTGAAGATATGCAAAACCATAATATTCACTACTGTTAGCTTGTTCATCTACTTCTGTATATTGCGGGTGGGGAAAAACCCTGTTTTTCCACATTATCTGAGAGGTGAAATGATATTTTCTTTGTTTTATCATAATGGTTACTTCAAATGAAACCACATACATTTTTAAAGGACATGCCATTTACAGATATTTTTTACTCTCATAATTTTAAAAGTGTTCATTGTGATTTTAAAGTGTTACAAGATAATGGATTTTGTGGCCGTGGGTAGACTTTTTATACTTTGTTTTATAGATGAATTTTTTTCAATGTAGTTTATTTGAGTCAAGAAACACTATCCCAAATCTTGTTGTGTTTCATTTGATGTTATTAGATCAGCAAAGAAATGGGCATAAAATTGATTCATAGTATTGTCAAAAAATTGTGTATTGTGTATTCACTGGGAAAAATAAAAATATATTCACATTTCAATTTTGTAAAAAAAGCCATTTATGTAAAACAAATTTGTCTATGGACAAACCAAAAATAGACCGTTGTGTCACTTTGGGAGTTCTATTGATATTTTTGGCCCTATTCATATTTCTTTTAATAATTCAGAGATAGATAAGAAGTGCTAAGTAGGAAATTATGTTGACTAGGTAGTCACGATTAAAAGACACCAATAAAGACTACAAGTATTTAGAATTATACCTCCTTCTCTGTCCAGCACTAATTTGCAGATATATCCCCCCCCACACACACACACATAATGATGTTTAGGTAAGCAGCAAACTTATTTGACCAACAGAACTACTGTACTGATATTTTGAAAGGTAAGTAAATGCAACGGGAAGCAAGTGGCCCGTTTTTGCTTGTTTGTCTTAGAGAGGTAATGATGTATCTCTGTTAGGAAATAAAGACTGATGCATCAATTCAGAGAAATAATAGAAAAGTATTCTCTCTGGTACTTCATGAATATTCCAATCTTTTTCATTAAAAATACAATTATAAGTCATGATTCTTGCCAAAATAAAAGATGCATTTGTGTTCATTAATAATCACAGTAACAGTAAAAATAAAGAGGAAAATGGGAAAACCATGCAACACTGAATGTTCATTTTAAAGTATCTTTAAGGAGCACATAGTAAAAGGACCGTGTAATTCAGTTACATTTATGCTAACTAACTGAGGAGGGAATAAGATACTATGAGAATAATTATAAATAATGTGCACAGTATGATGAAAATATATAAACATGTAAATTAAAAACAATCTACCAGTTACCTGTGTGTCAAATGACAGAAGAATGAGAAAACCACCATTACTTTATTGAATCTCTATTTTGGAAACACCAAGACTAGAAAAATGTGTAAAAGTATCAAAACAGTTTACATACTTTCTTAATTATTGTATATACAAGCTCAAGAAAAGATATGTCATTGTTACTAGAATGCTCACACAAAACATAATACTGTGTACCTCCAATTTAAGAAAACCTATTTTATTTTGTTCAGATAAGAGAGCAGCAGATCTCAGCTTAAAGTTACTTTCCAAAAAAATGTGAAATAATACCAGATATTACCACAAATAGATTTTAAGAGTTAAAAAGGAAAGATGGGTTTACAAGATTAGCTATTAGGGTCAAAGCCCTGACATGCACACATACGTATATATGTGCACTGTAAAACATAACCTTCAGCCTCATAGACATAAATAAGGAATTGAGGGATGGATCTAGTATAGATCTGTTCATTGCTATTGCTTTATGCATCATATTTAAGACAAAATTAGGAAAGTAGCTAGTCTTTGCATTGTCTAGTCAACACAACTTGGTTTTGCAGTAGAAACCTGTGGAACAACCTGGGCAAGTGAGTGTGTGTGTATAGACATACAGTAGTGTATATTTCCAGAATACCTGATATTACCAAGATATCTTATTATATACTCAGGCATATAATGTTTGATACCTATGTCTTATTTGTATGTTATATGTTTGAATGAGTGCATTATATCCCAATCAAAGAAAAATACATTGCACTCAAATACTACAGCCTTGGGCTAAGATTACATTTATCCCAGGCCACTTTACCTGTTCTGTCCCTGAAACAATAACACCACTTTACTCTTTACCTAAACTGCAGGCCTCGCTAGATCTAGCCTTTAGGCAGAAAACATCTTTTAGACAATTTATTCTGGTGTTTTTAAAGCAATACTTTTCAATATTTTGCATCTGAATAAATGATTTATTTACTGTTTGTTCACTCGTTCCATTTAAAATAAAGAATAGTGATTCTGAGCTTAAATTAAGTATTCAGAGTGCTTGAAAGAAAAGTAGCCTTTGTCTTCAGAAATAGATTAATATCTTCTGTTAAATCTTGCCCCGGTTTCTAGGAAAGCATCATTTGATTAATGGTTTGTGCTAAGAGGAAAGACCAATAAACAAAGCTTTCAAATACATTTCTAAGCAATAAATTCTATGCCAACTTTATTCGTATCTCCCACTTCCCTCATGTTATCCATGTTCCTAGGCATTCTCAAAATAGTCTAGTGAATATTAGTGAATATTTAAAAACAAAGAACACAGGGTAGATATTTCTATACTAGTTGATGTCTTTACAAAAGCATTAAAAATCTTTATAAAGTATTTTGAAATTGCATTTAGTTAGTCTCTGTGTGGTGTATGTGTACACATACCATAGCACATACATAGAGAACCGAAGATGGCGTGAGGTAGTTAATTTTCTCCTTCTACCATGTAGCTTTGGAGACCAAACTTGGAATGTCAGAGTACCCTTGTCAATTCACCAGTGATAGTGCTCAAATCTTCGATGACAAAGATCTCCTTTCCCAGGAATATCTTATGATACTGGTGCTATATAAAACCCACCTTGAGCCGGGCAGTGGTGGCGCACGCCTTTAATCCCAGCACTCGGGAGGCAGAGGTAGGCAGATCTCTGTGAGTTCGAGACCAGCCTGGTCTACAAGAGCTAGTTCCAGGACAGGCTCCAAAACCACAGAGAAACCCTGTCT